>NW_015505462.1:1405721-1473055 GCF_001515645.1 Sinocyclocheilus grahami
CTCTTTTCTTTTTTGAGCCTCACTAACTGCCTCTGGCGTTGAGTGTAGTTAGGTCCCTTCTCACGTTAGACAGTCGTTAGGCTGAGACCTCAACTCTTAAGGGTTCCCCTACCAGGGTCGAGTGTTGTTAGACTTCCTCTCGTTTAGGAGAGTCATCCTGCTGAAGCCTCCGCTCCCCAGAGCACCGCGTAGGGAGAAATGTGGCATTGGGTGTAACTAGGTCTCCTCTCATTTTTAGAGAGTCGTTATGCTGAGACCTCCACTCATAGGCCCCTACCAGGGTTGAGCGTTGTTAGGCTTCCTCTCGTTTAAGAGAGTTACCTTGCTGAAGCCTCCGCTCCCCAGAGCTCCACTTAAGGCCGCACTGACGGCCTCTGGTGCCGAGTGTAGTCAGATCTCCTCTTGTTTAGAGAGGCATGATGCTGAGACCTCTGCTCTTAAGAGCTTCTAAACTAGGATTGAGTGTTGTTAGACTTCCTCTCATTTAAGAGAGTCATTCTGCTGAAGCCTCTGCTCTCCAGAGCTCCGCTTAGGCAGTATCTTTACTTCGTAGGGTCTTGGTGAGTCTTGGTGAGCCTCGCTAACGGTCTCCTCTCATTTAGAGGGTCGTCATACTGAGATCTCCACTCTTGGGAGTTTTTCTACTAGGGCTGAGGAATCCAGTTTTTGGGCACTCATCCCTCAGCATGGCGGCGTGGGTAGACCGTTCCCCTAGCGCCCTCTAGAGGACGCAGCGTTGAGTTCCCTTTCAAAAGGGAACGTCTCAGGTTACGCATGTAACCATGGTTCCCTGAGAACAGGGAACGAGACTCTGCGTCTCATTGCCATGCTTCGGGCATCATACCTGTGCCTCCTCAGACAAAAAAGAGGATGACATATTCCACAGGTGCTCCTTTTATGCTCGCAGCCGCTCATTTGCTTACGACATGGGCTTCCACCTGCCAATGTCAAGTTCATTGTCGTATTTTCATTCATGCTTCAGACACCGGTCACGCTGAAGGCGTTCCCCTAGCGCCCTCTAGAGGACGCAGCGTCTCGTTCCCTGTTCTCAGGGAACCATGGTTACATGTGTAACCTGAGACATTTTTTGATATTACATTAAATTTTATTTTCATGGTCCCCTTAGTGTATTGACTGTAAACAACTTTGAATGTCAACTACATGTCAACTAACTCTCATTAGAGTATTAGTAGACTTAGGTTAAGGTTAGGGTTGGTAGAATAAGTTGACGTACTTGCTAAGTTGCTTATAGTCAGTTGAATGTCTGTTGGGGTGTCACGTGTTTCTGTTTAATTCCTGTCTGCCCTTATTTGGTTCAGTTCCTGTTCTCATTTAGTTAATCATCATTCATTAGTTTCCACCTGTGTTGCATTAGTCATCTTATTAGTCCATCATTTGGTTTTGTATAAATAGCCCTGCCTTTACTCAGTTTCTTTGTCCTGTATCCGTCATGTAAAGAGGTTGTTTTCTCCTGGTTTTTCCCCAAGTGGATTTATTAAAAGTCTCTGTTTATTTGATATCTGCCTCCTTCGTACTCCTTCAAGCTGCTTCACCTGGCAACCCTTGACATGGTGAACCATCAAAATAAAGTTTTATATTTAGCAGACATATAACTAATACTCCAATGACTGCTATTTGACATGTAGTTGCAAAGTTACTTATCAACAGTTGTCTAAAGTTACCATCACAATAACCATACTGATATTACAATAAAAATTGTTCAATGCAAATGTGAAAACATTCATCTGATCTGATATCTGATTTTATGGCCTTAGAGAAAAAATATATAATTATTATTATTTATACGTGGTCTTTGTCTGCTTTAAGTAAAGTGAAGTTACAAGTGGTGAAGACACTTCTAAATAATAAGACCACATTATAAAGCCTTTTGGATGTTTTCATGAAGACTTTGTGTTTGTCATTTTACAGTAAAAACGCTAATATGAGATACTATTGTGCAGATCTTAAACAATGGTAAGATATGAGACTTATAATGCATTATAACTATGGGAAATATAGTTAATTGTAAGTTAAGTGAATGCGACATGTTCATTGTGTATTATAAATCATCGTACCCTTAAAAGCTATAACCACAAATAAGTATTATAATACATTAAAACTATTCTTATGGTTAGTTATGAGATGCTACAACATATAAGGTTCCCTTTCATGGGAACTTCGAACTGCGTCCTCTAGGGGTCGCTATGGGGAACGCCTCGTCGTGACCCGTGTCTGAAGCATACATTGAAAAAACACCAACTCGTTGGCCAGCGACAGCCATGACGTCACTACCGGTGCGACTATAGTATAAATAGGCGCCGGGAGCTACACATCATTCTCTTCTTCGTTTTCATTGACTGGTTTGTTTAAAGCGTGCATTTCTGTGGTAAGAGCGATCTCTATTTATCTCATTATGGCGAGCACTAGCAAAGCATTTAAGGATGTGTGCATCCGTGTTGACGTTGTTTTACATCTGATGACACACACGATCTATGCGTTGTTTTGTTTGGGCAAAGAATACGCACGCGATGTCTCCGAGGGGGCAATCGGCGTGCACTGTGAGCGTTTTTTCCAAGGAAAAAAGCTCCACTCTCGTTTGTCTCTCTTTTCGAGGAAAGAGGGGCAGCCATCTGCTTCCCGCGATCCAGGACTCGCCGCTCCTGAGGTACGGAAGGGAATGAGCTTGTAGCGATCGCAGGTGGATCTGGCCGATGAGTTTGAAGGGGGGTTTCCCTTTCGTGATCGTCGGCTGTGCACGAGAGTGAGCCGCTGGAGGATGATGTTATTTCATTAACATTGTCTGATTCAGGGGCCATTGCTCTGCTGGGATCTAACGTCCCAGGGGCGACTCCCATAGCAATATGGTAGAGTTGGTACTTAGTGCTTGCCATGGTTCTGGCTTGCACTCCCCTCAGCATGGTGGCGTGGTTATACCGTTCCCCATAGCGACCCCTAGAGGACGCAGTTCGAAGTTCCCATGAAAGGGAACGTCTCAGGTTACTTATGTAACCATGGTTCACTGAGTAGGGAATGAGACACTGCGTCCTCTAGGTTTCTTGCCATGCTGCGGACGCAAGCTTCAGACGAAGAAGTGAATGATGTGTAGCTCCCGGCGCCTATTTATACTATAGTCACACCGGTAGTGACGTCATGGCTGTCGCCGACCAACGAGTTGGTGTTTTTTCAATGTATGCTTCAGACAGGGGTCACGACGAGGCGTTCCCCATAGCGACCCCTAGAGGACGCAGTGGCTCGTTCCCTATTCAGGGAACCATGGTTACATAAGTAACCTGAGACGTTTTTTTATCATGCGTTATTCATTCATTATAATGCCTTAAGAATACCCTTATAATGTATTGTAAAAACGGGCTTCATAGAAAGTGTTACCCATTTTATTTTTTGACAGAGATTGCGTACTACTCTTAAACAAACAAAAACAACTAAAATAGTCTAAAACCAAATATTATGAATATATACAAAATGACAACAAAACATGCCTTTATATTTAATAAATAAAATAAATCTGTTACAGTCTATTGTTTCATTTCTTTCTAATTGGGTGAAATTGATTGATTGCCAATTACAAAGTTGATTATTTAGGTTTGGAGCTACTTTCAAGGTGGTTGATCTCCCTAAATCATACAAATACCATAGAGCATTCAGTGTATTTCAGATACTCACCTGCAATATTATCAGCATTTTCAGAAAGGTACCATTAAACACAGAATTACAACATTATTATTATTATTATTAATCTGCGTTTTTCCACAGCATTGGCCTGAAGAGTACATGAAACAAAAAAAATGCTTTTTATGGTGGATACACACAAGCTTTTATATCTAAAATGACTGAGAACGATATGATGCGTCTTTAAAGCAGACAGATCACTCTGAATGTAGACTTTTTTGGCAAAGCCAATTTGTCAAAAACAACTAATTGTCAAGTGTGAAATTAACACTAATTGTTACAGCCAATAATTTTGTTCTAACAGGATCTAGATTGTTGCACCATAACTGTTCACACTGGAAAAATGAACTGAGAGAAAAACAATAGTATTAAACAACATTAAATAACTGATTAGGCTAGCTTTTTCCATTTTTATTGTATATTATTTTGAAGCTAAGTGTAAGCTCAATGTACTTAATGTATATGCATTAGTGCAAACTCAATCCCTTTAACCTAATGCGATCTTCATGCATACAGGTGCATCTCAATAAATTAGAATGTCGTGGAAAAGTTCATTTATTTCAGTAATTCAACTCAAATTGTGAAACTCGTGTTCAAAATTGTTATGATTTTGGCTCACATTTAACAAAAGACTGAAATAAATGAACTTTTCCACGACATTCTAATTTATTGAGATGCACCTGTACATGCAAAGGCGATGCATGCTCGTATAAACAAATGAAGCATAAATACTCTGACCACTATACACATAAACACTCAACCATATGTTCAGTGGAAGCACATTCATTTATTTAAAAAAAATTCTCGATTCATGTGCATAAACTTACAAACTCTATGTATATTTGCAATAAATTCATAAGTAACATGTTTGTAATACTGTGTATTCTAATTCAATTAACATTTCTGATTAAATCTGACTAGCTGAGTTACAACAATAAAAGTTATTTTAAAGTATCTGGTCTGGTAGAAAGGGCTCTGTAAGGTAAGGTACGTTTCCATTACAGTTGAGTGATTCCCCTGTATGTTTTACTGTTGATTTATGAATTAATCTCAAAATCAATATACTGCTTGAAATTTAATACTGGTGCACTCAATATATAAAAAGTGCATTGCTTCTCAATTGCTATAGTATTTGTCTCAGTTTGGTCTTTTTATTTTTGGCTTTGTACTTAGAAAGAAAATCAGATAGAGGTACATCAATCATCACTGTTCAAGGCCACCAGTACCTCAGTATCTCAAATGATGTAATAAACATAAATATAATGTTGATTTTGTTGGGGGCAAAATCACATTATGTAAAATATAGGGCCTATTTAGGTTTTTGTTTTTTTTATATAAATTGGATGTAAAGGCTACAGTAGATTATTTGACTGTCCTATCAGATTTTAATAGCTCTATATTCTTCATCTCTAGAGTTTCAAAAAGCAATTAACTGCTTTTATTACAAGCTCATTCCATCTCCCGTGTACACACACACATGTGCACAGCGAACCCCCAACACACACACACATACTTGCATATGCAAACATTATAAAACACAGCAGTTAATTACAACAATAAAACATAATTAGTTCGTGTATAATTAGTTGCACGGGTTAACTTCTCTATAGCAACCAAGCTTTAAAATGAACTCTGACTCATATTGACTTAACATCTCAATAATTATGAGATTTTCTGACAAAAAACATCTGCATTTAAATAGCTCAAAATGTGTCTTTGTGTTTGTATCTGAAGCTTTATCTGCAAAAATTAATGAGTTTTTTTTAACCTACAGGGTCTAATGTGTGTTTATGGATTAAATAGTTTGCCTCAATGAAAGATAATGTAACTAAAAGAGATATTGCACCTGAAGAATCAATTATGTCATTATTTGCTTATTTTAAATGTTTAATGTTTTGCGGTTTGGCCAAATGGTCAATTAATAAAGAACATTTCTAAAGGTGTGGAGACTAATATCTCTGTCCTCCTGTCTTTCTGCAGTGGACGGCTGCACTGATTGGTCCGTGGACTATCTGAAGTACCAGGTGTTACACAGAGAGCCAGTGAGGATAAAGTGTGCTCTGTTTTACGGTTATATCAGAGCCAACTACACCCAGGCACAGAGCATTGGACTAAGTCTGATGTGGTACCGGAGTTCTGGGTTGGGACATGGTGACTTTGAGGAACCCATCTCCTTTGATGGGGTACGCATGAGCAAAGAGGAAGATGCCATCTGGTTTCGGCCTGCCGAGCTGCAGGACGCCGGTCTGTACTCCTGCGTTCTGAGGTGAGAGAGAGGGACCCCTGCACATGTGTATGTGTGAACACTCATACGCTTAGATATGCTAATCCACAAGGAGACACACACACACTCTGCCTTTCGGACATTAGCTGGATTGGGGAACATGCTTAACTTCTTCCTTTGATGTTTTTTGATTGTCTTTCAAAGCCTTCAAGAAAAGCGCCATGCTGAGAAAATTAGTGTGTGTGTATTAGTGTCTGCATGTTTTGTGTGTGTGAGAGAGCTTCTCAGAGACAGTAAAACTGGAAGTAAAATAAGTGAGCAATGGCAGAGGACAGTAAGATGTTCTGTCATCCATCAATCAAACACTGACACTCCGGCACTCTCCCATAATGCCGCAGGCCACTTTCACACATATTAAACAGTCAGGCAACTCTCCAGGGTCCTCATTTGCTCAGGTTCCGACTGACTTGAGGTCAAAGCACATAATCTACTCATCATATTCACTTTTGCATCACAGAATGTCACACTCTGTGTGTGTGTGTGTGTGGGTGTGTGTGTGTGTGTGGGTGTGTGTGTGTGTGTGGGTGTGTGTGTGTGTGTGGGTGTGTGTGTGTGTGTGTGTGTGTGTGTGTGTGTGTGTTAAAAACAGACAGACAGAAACAGGAAAAGAGTGCATTTTAAATACTGTGCTGCTGTAATTTCTAGCATTCTTGTACAGTACAGTAATAATTTTTTCAATGTGTTGTACTATACACAAAAACCTAGAGATCTTTTAGAGAATATTTTAAGGAATTATACACATGCTTCCAATATGGAAGTGCTTTTAAAAGGCACCTTATTTCTAAGGCTGCATCAAATGTATCAATTGCAAAGAAAACATTCCCACCGGAATGCATCTGGGAAAATAATCATCCATTGTGAAGAATATTCCCTTTAAATAAATACATTTCATGCAATACTTAACGGAATTGGTAAAAAAAACATTTTATTAGTATTTTTATGCTCTTTATAAAGGCCCATTCACACCAATAACACTAACTATATTATTATATACAGTATATTCATACCCACACCAACAGACATTCAAGTTCTGTTTATAAGCATGCACTGCAGTTACGTTGTCTGTCAGTTAAGTTGAATGGATTCTGTTTTCCAATGTTTTATTCATTCATAAGCAAAAAAATAAATAAATAAATCAAACAATTAGAACATTAGAACAATTATTAAAACTGTATAGCCCCTTTCACACAGTAATACCAGTAATTTGCCGTAAAATTACCGGAACGACAAAAATGCGCTGTTCACACAGACAGCGGCGTTCCATCTTTTTATTGGTAAAGCACCATTCACACAATAAATTTCAATATACCAGTAAATTTTGTAATATCCTTAACTGTAAATTACCTCTAAACCGCTGCGCCTCCCGGTGTTGTGTTTGTAAACATGGAGGGGTATACATGATCAGTGTTTTTTTTATTTTTTGTCAAACATTCACATTCATGCAGCTGCTTTTGGCCCAGAGACATCATGTTAGACAACTTTAGACATTTCTTTGACTTCCGTAAACATCGCAAAGTAAAAGCGTCAGAATGTTAAGATTTCCGTTATGCGTTCTGAACTCACACATGCTCTTACCGGTAATCTTGTTCTGCGTTCACGCAGAACACATTACTGTTCATTTACTGGTAATGTTACAACTTCTCATACCGGTAAATTGCCAGAAGGAATTTACCAGTATTTTTGAAAAGATTCTGTTCACACATGATCTCCTTAATGTAATTTACTGGTTATTTGCCAGGAAAGACTGTATGTGTGAAAGGGGCTTGCATTTACCATTATAGTTATCGGTGTGAATCGGTTCTTGGTATGAACAGCCCTTAAAAGATTTAGCTCGTAATTTCGACGTCAGTGTAATATAATGAAGTTCTGATGAGTTATATGTTACTTGCAAAAGCAATAGGATTTAGTCAGTATGCTTGACTCATTTTGAATAGCCGGCAATTGAGTAAACAACCATTTTTGTCAATATATTGTTGAGATTACAGCATTTACCAGCAGTGGATTAAAGCCTAAAATAACTGGCCAAACACAGATCCCCTGGAATCAATTAATGACCGCTAGTTGTAAAATCAGTCACTTATGAGATTCCAGTTCAGTTAGGATGCTGCCTAAGAAGGAAGATATCTATGTAGGCAGCTCACTAGATTTAAAACAGAGCTAAAGAGCTTTGTTTATTAAGAACCTAGTTAGCAACAGGAAATTGGAGTTGTTGTTGTTCTGTTTCCTCTGAGACTGGCTTTGACCTGATTAAACCATAAACAATAGTTTTCAGCAACACACCGGCAGAAGAGAGCAGATATTTTAGTTTTCTTTTTAGGTTTATAGGGTGATAAAAAAAGACTGTGCTGACATATGCGGGTGTCTGAAAACAGTGAGAGTGTAAAAATAGTCTTTGCTATACAGTTAATAGGGCAGAGAGAAAGACAGCGTATAGTTTATTTATTTATTATTTTTTGCTGAATTTGTTTATGCATTTTACAAGAGACAAGTGCATTGCAGGTTGTCACCCCAAGCACTCTGTAACCACGGTAACCCGGTAGGAGGTGTGAGGTCATTACACTGAAAAGGTCAAATTTCAACAAATCTTATCAGCAGCTATTAAACTCAAAGCCCTTGGACAAAACAAACACTAATGCAGTTTAAATGGAGACACACTCATCAATGCAGAGAAGTGTGTGTTGACTTGCAATGCTTCTGAGTTATAGAGTGTGTGTATAGAACTGTGTGAATATGTGTTTGCGGCTGTGTAATTTTGTTTGACTGACTTTAATGCAAAAAAAAAAAGCAGGGTCATATAATGAGAAAACAAGTTTTTTAATCAAATAAATAAATAAATGCTCATAATAATATGAAAACATACAGTTTTCAAAACTTAGAACTGCAATAACATTTCATTCTGTACTTTCACATCTTTCATAGTCTTAAAGGCACAGCAGCAAAAAAACATCCAATTTAATTAAGGGTCATAGAAGAGTGTAGGATACTAAATTGTACATGTTTTTCTGCTGAAAAACATTAACTTACATTATAAGTGGACCTCAGGGGAAATGGAAAGTGATAAAAAAAAATCAAATGACCCTTTTTAAAACCTTTTAGAAAACATTTCATTCTATTCATTTGCTACTTACATTCCATCAGCAAAACACTCATTATTTGGAGCCCTACATGAAAATTTTAGACAAATTTTGTTCCATCATGGTCAGATTACATCTATCATGGTTGAATTACAAATAAAATCATGTTTTATTCTCGTATAATTTGTTTAGTGTATGGGCTCTGTGAGATGATAACAAATACACGATCAGTGATGTCTCTCGTGAGTATGTGTTAATCTGATTACGGATAGCACAGTTTATATACTCTGTGTGTGTGTGTGTTACAGGAATTCCACGTTTTGTATGAAGGTGTCTATGACTCTGTTGGTTGCTGATAATGACACAGCAGGATGTTATAATTCAAAACTGCGCTACACTGAGAAAGGAGAACTGGGCAAGAGTAAAGACATCTCCTGTCCTGATATCCAGGATTACATTCAGCCTGGAGAAAAACCACAGATAATGTGGTACAAGGTACAGTGGGAGATACTGTGTGGTGAATTCACTAAAGAGTTGCACCATTCAGCACACAAACCAGCGTCTTATTCACAAACCACCTGCGATCCAGCATCACAGCACCTGCCCCCTGAGAATTTAAATGAAGTCATTGTCGTTCTTTTCAGAGCAAACACACGTTCTTTTTATGTAAATTACCGTTATTATACTTTATGCCAGTAAGTCAGTGCTATTTACCTAGGGCAATTAACATTGTGATTTTACTGCACATGCAACCGTAAACAGAAAATTGTTTAAAATAGACTGTTTATGTACATTTTCAATTGATCATGGCAGCAGTAATTTATCAAATTATGATTCAAAAGTGTTCTAAAATATAGTTGAGAGCACTTTCTGCATTTTAAAGAGTCCATTCAGGTGTCTAGATCGCAGTGTTGCAGCAGTAACCTGTGAGATCAGGAACTCCAGCCTGCAAACTGTGTTTAGCACTGATTTTTTTGGGCCACATTTGTGCCGTTGCTCGATTTGCATGCTGTCACCAAGCGCAATCTATTCTTATTGAGTATTATCATTATGACAGTATATAAAAATGTATATGGTGCAGTTTCATCTCTTTGTTTCTATATGTGACCCTGGACCACAAAACCAGTCTTAAGGTGCTGGGGTATATTTGTAGCAATATCCAAAAATACATTGTATGGGTCAAAATTATTGATTTTTCTTTTATACCAAAAAGCATTAGTGTATTAACTAAAGATCATGTTCCATGAAGATATTTTGTCAATTTCCTACTGTAAATATATCAAAACTTAATTTTTTTATTAGTAATATGCATTGCTAAGAACATTTGGACAACTTTTGGACAACTTTAAAGGCGATTTTCTCAATATTTAGATTTTTTTGCACCCTCAGATTTCAGATTTTCAAGTAGTCGTATCTCGGCCAAATATCGTCCTATCCTAACAAACCATACATCAATGGAAAACTTATTTATTCAAAAATATTATAAAAATGGACCCTTATGACTGGTTTTGTGGTCCAGGGTCACATATAGTTGATCTCTTTTTCTCTTTGCCTGCGGGTGTGCAGGAGTGTAACATGCAGCAGTGGAGGAGCAGTGTGCTGCAGACCACATACATGCTCTCCATACAGGAAGTGAGGGAGGATGACATCGGCAACTACACCTGTGAGCTGGTTTTTGGAGGCTTCCTGGTGCGGAGGACGACCTATCTGAGCGTGACAGGTAGTACCGTGTGACGTCTCTTCAGTGTGTGTCTGTGTGTGAGAGCACTTGCTCTGATAGTCTCGCTTAGAGGGGTCGTTGTTTTTTGAAGTGTGTGAGGTATTATTCTTTCTGCTTCTCATTTGGTTTCAGTTGCATTCACTGTGCCATGCATTTGTTAACAGTGACTTTCCTGCGTGTGTCATTAATGCACAAGTTTTTCAGTGAATAACGTTTCAGTCTGTTCCTCATAAAAAGCTAACATATGATTTTAGAAGATTCAAAATATAGTGCATGAGTCATATGGACTACTTTGGACGTTTTTGGAGTCCTCAATCCCTCATTTGTATCCTTTTGTGTTCCGTGGATAAAATATAATCATATGGCTTAGAATGAGAGTGTTTGTTTCTTTTGCTTTGCCACTTTGATTTATTTGATTTATTCTTTCATTAGTTTTAATTAGAGATTTTAAAAAAGAATCAACAAACACTAAGTATTAAATTTGAATTCATAGCTCATTGTATGAGCTCTACTTGAAAACATATCCTTTTAAATTTACAGAAAAAAAAGGCAGCTGTGGTTGCCAGAAATTCACCATAAAATATACAGTGACATTTGTTTTTCCATGTATTACAGGATGGCAAATTACCCCCTGTATATTTTACAATTTACTGTATAACTGTATTTTTCACGAAGTTATGTTAATGTGCCAAAATCAGCTCTTTACCACAAATCATAATAATAATACACCATAACTATAATCCAATGGTACGCATGGTACATGATGAATCAGGTTCATTGTAAGTGACCTTAAAACATGGGCAATACTTCTACATAAGCGATGCAACAATGCATACAAACAGAGACAAAACACCACAGGATAACAAAAATACTACAGTAATGCAATAAACATTCACTAAATAACAAAACGTAACATAAACACCCTAATGTACATTACTGATAACAAAAATGAGAAGAAACTAAATTATTTAAATAAAACATAATCAACGCAGGGACTTTAGAAATGTCTTTTTAATTTTTTTTCATAATAGATATCTTAATTTATAGTTTTTGCTGTACTGTACTTGTATTTACTGTATTTTGCAGTAAAATTACATATAATACGATGCTAAAACCATTTACAAATTTTCACTGTATATAAGGTAACTTACATTTAACCAGTTAACATTTATTACAGTATCTTTACAATATTTTACAAATAAGCAACGAATTTTGCCCAGACTTGCACCATGCACATTTTCATCAGAAAAGTTGCATTTAGTGCCACAGAAATGACACATTGCAGATTTAAATACTGTATATTTTAATGTTAAATGTGGTGACGAAGTGGTTCATGTTAACGCAGCCATTTTATTTGTATTATTTAAAAGCTTTTGTCCTTTAGGATAGTCGAGAGGGACAGTGAGGGGGAATGAGATTGAATTCTGACACAAGGCCAGACCTGTGTTCCCGTGAGCACAACTGCTCATATGTGTCGTGAGGATGTGCACTACCCACTACACACATTTGACCTCTATTACTGCTCTACACACACAATAACAGAGATAGAGAGAAAGATCGAGTATGACATTTATACAGACACAACACTAAGCCGGCAGTGAAAAGGTCATTTTCATCTATATATTTATGTTTTAACATCTCTGTCTACGATTAAACAGATTCTTATTGGCCCCTTGCGAATTTGGCCCTTTCTGCCACTATAGTACATCAATAAAACGGCACGTACAGGTGAAAAGAGGTCAGACGTTATTCTCTTTCCCTTTGTAAGCCCTCATTCGGTTGAAACCTATTAAAACACTCGCTGCCTCTTCCCGTACTCATTTAAAGCCTATTTTATGCACGCTTCACTTTGTCACACAGGTTCTATTTAAGTGATTTCTTGATTCAACAGGTCTGGCAGTAATCACTTAATGGGACAAATAATATTTTTTTTATATCACTTCATTATATTCATTATATAAGGCTATCAAATAAAAAAATGTCTCTGAAATCAGCTCACGAGGGAATATTTATTAATTTTACTGTTACTGGTAAGGACGACTGATCCGTGTAAACGAAAGAATGAATGGGGCTCTGTATTGTGAGATTTTGAGTGAAAACTTCCTTCCATCAGCAAGGGCATTGAAGATGAAATGTGGCTGGGTCTTTCAGCATGACAATGATCCCAAACACACCGCCCGGGCAATGAAGGAGTGGCTTCGTAAGAAGCATTTCAAGGTCCTGGAGTGGCCTAGCCAGTCTCCAGATCTCAACCCCATAGAAAATCTTTGGAGGGAGTTGAAAATCCGTGTTGCCCAGTGACAGCCCCAAAACATTACTGCTCTAGAGGAGATCTGCATGGAGGAATGGGCCAAAATACCAGCAACAGTGTGTGAAAACCTTGTGAAGACTTACAGAAAACGTTTGACTTCTGTCATTGCCAACAAAGGGTATATAACAAAAGAATTGAGATGAAATTTTGTTATTGACCAAATACTTATTTTCCACCATAATTTGCAAATAAATTCTTTAAAAATCCTACAATGTGATTTTCTGGATTTTTTTTCTCATTTTGTCTCTCATAGTTGAGGTATACCTATGATGAAAATTACAGGCCTCTCTCATCTTTTTAAGTGGGAGAACTTGCACAATTGGTGGCTGACTAAATACTTTTTTTCCCCACTGTATATATATATATAAACACTACACTTTTGTATAATATAATGTTTTTATATTACATATTAAAAATATAATATTATATAACAGTTTCAGCTAAAGAAGAATTTCTGGCACTTTCTAGCACCCTTCAGTTTATCAAAACTACCACATAATGAATTATTCATTATTCTGGTTATTCATTATTATTTTATTTTACTTCAGGCCTTTACTTTGAGCATGCCTTGGTAACCATAGGCTATGTGAAATGCTTTTTTATTGGTTTCATGTCTCAATAAAATAGAAATCCTTGAAACTACAGTAATTTCTCCTATAAAAAAATTAAACCACAAATCTTTAATATTTTGATTTGTTCTAGACAGCAGTGCGATTAAAATAGAGAGAAAATGGAGACTTTTAATTAAGTTAACCTGAGAAAAAAGACCCCTATAATCTCCCATCTCCCTCACTTTTTTTTCTGCTAAGGAATTTTAGAAGAGGCGTCCAGCTTCCGGATGCAGAGCTGTGTGTTAGTGCGATCTGGTTGAAGTAGTGCTTGCTGAAAAACAGTTTCCAAAAGTAGCTTGCATTTCCTATTGCTATTTTAGTACAGACAATGTGGTTTCCATGGACACTTGCGTGGTGTCCATGCCAACAGCAGGTTTGGAGCAGTGTAAGCGTGTAAGCGTGTGTGCCCGGGAGGGACTTGCGGTGGAGTGATTCAGGGACAGTGCCAACCTTTCTTTACCTCTCCCACCTGTACCAACCTGTGCCCTTCCCACTGAATCTCCATGGAAACGGTCAGATGAGGGCAGTCACCCAGATTCAATCCAGTCACCCATAAACAACAGAAGGTTTTGTGGGTACTGTAGTCCGCTAGGGAAGCGTTGCTGAGTGGCAGGGTAGGTATTAAGTGGTTACAAGATGATACACGGGTAAGAGTGCGTTTTGTTTGTTTATCTATTGATCTCCATGTTGATTGAAGCCCCTGTTGTTTTTAAATCCCCTATAGTGCACTGGGGCTGCCATAGCACGTTCTTTACACATGCTCCAAACACCTTGCATCTGTCAAGTCTAATCAGGGCAAGATAAGTGTGTGTGTGTTTTGTGTGTGTGTCGGTGTGTGTGTGCACATGTGCCTGTAATCAGTAGAGAGTTATGTAATCATATTTAATTAAGGATTAATTACAGATGCCATTAAGTGAGAGTGCAACAACTTAACTCTCTCTTAGTCACCCAATCGCACACACACACACACACGTTTATTTAACATAATAATTAATAAATAATTAAACATAATTTTATATATTTTTTTTAATTTAGGTGGCATGACCACAGATTGAAATGCACAATTTGTAGACTAATTATTTTATGACATATTTTGATGCATATTTTTAATACATAGAATTAATTATAATGGATTTTAAACCATTATAATAATAATATTAATATATAATATAAAATGTAATATTTTTCATTTAGATTCAGGGCACCAATTTATGCCATTATTTTGGCACATTGTATGGAAAATACATTTAATGAATAATTATTTAGGACCCTGCATCAGTTTATATTATATTAATAATATTAAACTAAATTACTAAATTGAATATTTTTCGTTTAGGTGGAAGGGACCATGGATTGAAATTCATAAATTGTGTATTAATTGTTTTATGACATATTTTGATAAACATTTATAATACATTCAATTAATTATACTGGATCAGTTGTTATAATAATATGATTTGTTTTTAATTTAGGTAGAGGGAACTGATTTGTGTTTTCATTATTGTGACACATGTAGATGTAAAATACAAATTAATTATACAGAATTCTACATTAATTTGTATTATATTAATAATGTTAAAATGTATTACAAAATTTTTCATTCAGGTGGAAGGGACCATGGATTGCAATAGACAATTTGTGCATTAATTATTTTATTACATATTTTGATATAAAACATTGTATTATTTATAATGGATTTCACATCAATTGTTATTATATTAGTAATATATACTACAAAATGTAATATATCTCATTTAGGTTTAGGCGACCACATATTAAATAACTTGAATGACTGAGTAAAAATAGTTCAAGCATGATTTGTGTTTTTTTTTTTTTTTTTTTTTTTTTTTTTTTTTTTTTTTTTTTTACTTTTTTGCCATATTGTAATGTAAAATATATTCAAATAATTATACCAGATGCTACATCAATCCTGTCTCAAGTCTTATGGGCCCCTCTGGACATTTACTTCCCTAGATTCATTCCCACCTTTCACCCCATTAGCTCAGGCTCTGCACACACACGACAGTAATACACATTCCACCTTTTTTACATTCCACTCCAGTAGATCTTCCCCTCAGAGCTTCCTTTTATCTCACAGTTTATTTCTCAAGGACATCTGAACAGGAATAATGCACAGCATGAAAATCTCTGTCATCACTGAAAATAGAGTCAGATATTCTGAATGCTCTACAAAAGTTAATCGTATCCAGCACAGTGTGCTGCAGTGATCTCAATGAATACATTCTCGTGTCCTCGCAAGCATCAAATCTGCCCTAGTTTCACCAGCGAACCGTGCTCTCTGGCTAATGCTAGGACACTTTTGCAGGCTAAAGATCACACAGGGTTTATCTTGTAGCTTAAGCTGCTGCTACATAAGGTGTGCGTTACATCTGTGTATAAAGTTCTCAGGCCATTTAAGGTGCATGATTTTGATTAGCCATTCCCTTGTTTTGGGTTTATCTGTAATGGAAAAATAGTGTTACAGTAGTCAGAGGGCCATGTGAATTATTTACCCTGCACTGCACACTGCATACTGGCTACAAAGCAAGTAACATATGCAATATGCACGTAGTTTTGCAATATGAACTACGATAGAGAGAGATTTTAAAAAATGTCTGAGTCCTACATCTGTGGCAACATTTGAGAATGAAAATACATAGCACAAAACAATTATTTCGGAATCTTGGCTGAAATATGGGTCGTATCCAGTGGTGGAAAGAGTACTGAAAAAATATACTCAAGTGAAAGTACCATTACCTTCCAAAAAATGTAATGTGAGTAGAGTAAAAGTACTTCTCCAAAAAACTACTTGAGTAAGAGTAAAAGAGTAACCTATATAAAAGTACTCATGAGTATTGAGTAGTGAGTACTGAGCTGTGGATTCTACCCCCTCATAATAAACGCTGTACACCACAATTGATAGATTTTAAAAACGTTGTACATTCTGTAATTCACATTATCTTATTTGTCATAAAGAATGAAGAATATCTATCATCCGGTTTTAATTTTGACTGCCAACTCTTTAAAATACATCAAAACAGCACGGAAACAGTATTCAGTTGAAGAAAAGATGAAAGTTATAAAAAAAAGTTTATTAACGAGCTGCAGTTTTATTACATCACAAGCTGACACAGATGCAGTAGCCTATATTAACACCGGGTCATCAATAAGGTGCAGATTTGGTCCTCAATTTGTGTTTCCAACACACTTTTTCACAGCGCGCATCACGCGCTCAAACTCATCAAAAGTCAACAAGTTCAATAATGACTTATCCAAGTGACTGCTGCAGAACGCACGCGACGCGTCTCATAAGTGAGTGGGAATTTACCGAACGTGGCACTTGCGGGAGTTAACACTGTATGCAATACCTGCAACCTCACACCAAATGTCAGGCCGTGTAGATAGGCAAGCATATATACAAATAATTTAGTAAGCAGAAATCCGAAATTTACCTTAACATATTAAGTTAGAGGAAGATGCGACTGAATTGATGCTTGAATAATGCACTTCCAGCAGCCATGGTAAACAGTTGGCGGGGAAAGTTTTCTATGCACAATTTGATTTGACGAAAGTCACGAGACCTATTACTCTCTATCCAATCACGTTGATGGATAAAAATAAAATTAAAATAAGCATGTAACGACCACAAACGGAGGAAAATAGCGGAGTAAAAGTACCGATACATCACTTAAAATGTACTCAAGGAAAAGTAAAAGTATACAATTTTTAAACTACTCAAAAAAGTACAATTACTGTAACGTGAGTATTTGTAATTCGTTACTTCACACCCCTGGTCATATCGCAGTGTTCCACACGTCCGCATGAATGGGGCAAACTGGAGGAAACGGACGGACAGACTAATTACAAAGTGAATAACTCTCTAACTCAGATGACATAACTTTCTGTCAGGTTCAAATCAAAGTAAACTTGAAATTACTTGAATTGATCATGTATGAATGTGACGGTTTAAATTAAATTCTGTTAAATTAAAGCTGCACCTCTGTGTCTGCAATCATCCTGACATCATGACATTTGTTGACTGATGATCCAAAAAGATGACTGTTAATAAAAGTAGCCAAACAACAATTAACAAATTAAAATTAAACAAAGTATAGTTATATTTCTGAAGCAATGTAAAGCCTTTTTGTGAAAAAAAAGAAATGTGTGTGTGTGTGTGTATTTTGTAACACAATTGTTTTTACTGTCACTTTGTATCAATTTAATGCATCATTGCTGAATAAAAGGATTAATCTCTTAAATATTTTGATTAAGTATTTTAATTTCTATAAATGTTTGAATGTGTATATCAATAATATTATCAAAAATATATTACAATTTTATTTAGTTATTATTATTATTTATATTTTTATTCTGATATTCTAAAAAAAAGTATGCCGTTTAAATGAGTACAAATACAGTGATTGCCAAAAACTATTTGGACACGTAATACACCTTAAATAATAATAGACACTAATACACACTAAACAATTTATGAATGTTATTGAAAGAGCAATTGCAACATATTTTTTCTATTACTTTTAACCAACTGATTCCAAGATCATTTTAGTGGAAGTAGAGTCAGTTCCCCTCTATTTCACGCAGGTGCCTCCCATGTCCAGGTGCTGTGTCCCATTCAACTCAGAAAAACAGAATGTCCAACATCCTGCCTGGAAAAGTGCAACACAACACCACTCCAATTCAGACATCCAACTTGTAAATGTGTAGTTATCTAATGCATAGTATAAAATTGTAAGCATGCCCTGTTATTTTTTCGGGCCATATACATTTATGAAACGTGTGTTTGAATGTGTGCTAATGTGTGTCCATGTGTATATGTATCTGTGTGTGTGTGTGTGTGTGTGTGTTAGAGAAAAAGAGTTGTGAACCTCAGAGGGAGCCTGTGCTATCACACCTCTCCTACTCGCAGTCTGTCAATATATCAGTCTCAAACTCCGTGAACTCATCTCACACACAGAAACTACTCTATGCATGTGTGTGAGTGTGTGTCAGAGAGGACGATAACACACACAGAGCATGGAGGAATTTAAAAGCGGACTGATTCTTGTAGTTTTTCTGGGTTGTAGCTTCTCCCCTGCTGAGTGTAACCAGTCTCCCCACCGCGCTGGCCTGAGTGTTTTTATTTCTCTCCTTTTCTGTATCACGCCATCTTTCCGTCACACTCATCCCTTGCTTCTGAGCCAACCCCGATTTACACTCTATCTCTCTCTTTTCATCTCCCTCTGTATTCCTCTCTCTCAGGGACAAATTCACAAAACAGTCACGCCATTTTTGCATCCAGTTGCATTTTGCATCCATGGCAAAAAAAAACAGCTTCTAACAAATCGTTTTGATTCTTTTTAGCGCAAACACCTAATTTCTATCAAAATTCAGCACCGATTTTGTGGGCGCTAGTGAATTGGGAGCTAAAACAACGCAGACAGTGTTCGCAAATAAATGGTGCTGTCAGTGGGTGCAATTCAATCTTAGTGAATTCTCTTCTCTGTCTCTCTCTTTCTCTTTTTACTTTTAGACATAGAGACGATAGCATCTTCATATTGAGGGTGTTTGTCATGGTTGTGGGTTCGAGTCGTGGTGAAACTACATTGCTCATTGCTTAGATTATAGCTGTGTAATTGTTCTACCAGACAGCAAGCAATTTGTATGGTGACTCATCCTCTCTCTCTCTCTCTCTCTCTCTCTCTCATCCTCTCAATCTCCACACGTCCTCTAGCTGCGTTTAAAGCATGTTATGATAGTTACAGTCTTGACAGGCTCATTAAAGACCCTCATATTCTTTAAAAAAATATTTTTAAAGGAATAGTTTACCCTAAAATTGCGAATAATTTTTCATCATTTGCTCACCCCCATGTTGTTTCAGACCTGTATGACTTTCTTTCTTCCATGGAACACAAAAGGATTATTCTGAAGGCTGTGCTGGCTGCATTTCCCATGCAATTACAATGAATGGAGACTGAATGTTGCAAGAAAAAAAAGTACAATAAAGGTGTTCTGTATTACAGCTATTCTGAAATCACTGATGGTTTTGTGAAGAAGAATCAGGCCACAGTTAATTTTGTTATTAACATGGACATAGGGTATTTTTTAACATTTACAGGGGCTAGTCAGTGATTTTATTACCTCCCGAATCCAGAATGATGCTTCCCACATAAAAATTCCCGGATGAATTACTGACTGTTTTTGACAACCACCAAGGTTGTATGGTAATTTTTTTGCTGTCTCAATCCACATCTCTGAGTTTACCAAACAGGATCAATTAAAAAGTTATTTTGTAAATGCTTTTTTGACCACTGCCATGCGCCGTACAGTCGTGCCTCACTGTGTGTGCATGTGCATGCATTTTAAAAATAGACTTTTATTTCTTAAATCAATTTACTAGTCAACTAGCTGGGTAAAATGTTTGCCTTATGTAAATAAGAGGTTGTGTTTACACCATAGCGTGTCAATTTTCCTAATGTTAAATAGAATATTTAAATGAATGTTGAACATATGACTGACCACATGAGAAGCGCATTTCTGCTAATGTAGAATCACAAAACTCACTCCTCCACCAATAAACTCCTCCACTTCCTTCAATAAATCATCTTCTGAACACATGAGTTTTACTACCAAGGAGCCATGCAAATTTATTTCTACATTCATCCCAATGAGAAACAATTACTGTTCAAATAGGGCTATAGTTTCAAGAATCATACAAGTCCAGTTTGTCAACGGGATAAGCTGATTCATTACAAAAGTTCCAACTCAACTTAAATTTCAGTCTTAAACAAAACTATTTCTTAAACAAAGCTATCATATGACTTTAAAAAAAAAAATAGAACACGAGTTGGCGCTTTGGTGTCCTTTTTTAAGCTTGCTAGCTTCAGTTTGAAAAAAAAAATACTAGTGTTTTGAGTTAATAATGTAAAATACCAGTAATTAAATGTTTACACTATAAACATTTTAATTCCCCCCAATCCTTTAAATGTAATGGTTTTCAGGACAGGAATGAAAAATATAAGTATTAAAAAAAATTATAGTGGCATTCATTATAAACTACATTTCTTATAGACATTAAGCCCACAACAAATTTATTTAAAACGAAACTGGAACTGCTGGGCCGGCATATGGAAAATGCACCATTAAAAATGCTCAGGTACCTCTTTCATTCAGCATGAATGTAACTTTGTGCATTTTGTGCATGTTTTGCATGCTTGATGTTAATTGCTTTATATAAGTCACTGTAGAATATAAATTTCAGCACGTTTCAGATGATAAAAACTTATAGGGTATTCCTTTACAATAAGTATAAAAATTGTTAATATGCTTATCCAACAACTAGCACTACCACGTGACTAATGTTATTTATTGTTGAATTTCCATCATAGAGCTACATTGTGATATATACCATTACTGTGATATTGGTTTTCTTACACAGTGATTTACGATTTTAGTCATACCGTCCACTTCCAGTGAACTAATATGTCCATTCCCTTTACAACTTTAACAGGGAAATGTGCAGCATAAGTCAGCAGCGAGATGTGTATATTCCGGAAGCGTAATTCATTAATTTGCTGTTTGCTATCCGTCAGTCACCCGGAATAATCCGTTGGGAGGGGCCAGTGCGCTTTTCTCCGCCGAGTGAAAATTGGATTTTGGATGAGCGATCGCATGGCTTAAACTTCCACCAGCTCGCTGTCTATTAAGTGCACCCCCCACATCACACACACACACACTTGCAACCCAGAACCAATCTAGAGCCACGACCTACACACACAAATATACATCCTCGAGATTTAAGAGTTACATGAAGCTGAATGCAAACGCACACGTATGCAGCCACAGTGACATGGTGTGTGTAGTATTACCTACGGCAATCCTGTGCTTGAGAAAAGCCAACTGAACAAACACAGTCAGCATAATCACCAGAGAGAGAGACACGTACACACCTCTGACTTGAAGGAAATGAGCTGGAATTTGGAGCATCGTGCCCACATGGGTAGAGGAAGATCTGGAGAGAGAGGGATGTGGGGAGGATTGATGGATAGGGGGAAAAAAGTCAAGAAGAACAGAAACGAGAGCACTGGGGAGACCAAGACAATTCTCGCTGAGATGTTGATGGCGAGATGCTGGAGTTTACTCATCCAATCACGAATGTGTGGGCAGAGAGAGGGAGACAGTGTGTGCTTCATCAGAGGTGCTTGATGTCACTTAGTAATAATAACGCTCTGTGTGTGTGTGTGTTTCAGCTCCTCTGACTGAAGAGCCCCCCAGGATTCTGTTTCCCTCTGAAAACAAGCTTCTCACCATGGATGTGCAGCTCGGTAAGAATAGCCTCTGCTTGTGTACGTGTGTGCTGGGGGGGTATTATTTTTGAAAGAACGTAATATGTAATATGCTGTGCACAGTATGCAAATTTTCTGAATGCATGGATTACCCGGATAACCTGCTATTTGTTAAAATGTGCAGTATAGAGCCAGAGCATAGTGCATGGAATATTGTGTCCCATGATGCACTACCCTCGACTTGACCTTCTATTTCCAGGGTGACAAAAGAACCAGAGGCGATATCAGTCAGGCTTTTTCATGATTTGTCTGGTTGACTCATTTTTTGAAGGGTCTGCCAAAATGTTTGCACAAACCTGGATTAAGAATGGAAATAGAAAGAATGCTCACTGAATTAAACATTCAAACAGTTGCACCATTTAGCCAAAGTGTTTCTGAATGAAATCCTGCATCTTCTTGCCATATCTTAAAATAACCAAGTGCCAAGTGCCAAGGCCATCTTGAGGGGGCTCAATTTCTTTCTTTTTTTTAGGGGGGCACTAGTGATGAATGGTGCTTCTGCCAGGTGCTAAACGCTATATCAATGTATGCTACCATTTAAAAGTTTGGGGTCAGTGATTATTTTTTTATGTTTTTGAAAGTCTCTTATGCTAGCCAAGGCATATAATTGATTATAATGTACAATAATGACAATAAAATACAATAAAAACTGAAATATGGTGAAATACTATTGCAATGTAGAATGTGTTTTCTATTTTAACATATTTTAAAAAGTGATTAATTCCTGTGATGACAAAGATGAATTTTCAGCAACCAGCAGTATTTAAATATACTGATCTGGAGGTATTATTATTGTCAATGTTGAAAACAGCTTTGCTGCTTGATATTTTTGTGGAAACTGTGATTTTATGTTGTTGTTTTTTTCAGAATTCTTTAATAAAAAAGAATAGCAAAAGACCAGCAACATTTATTTAAGATAGAAATCTTCTGTAACAATGTAAACGTATTTGCTGTCATTTTTAGCAATTTAATGCATCGTTGATAAAAGTATTAGTTTCTTTGACAAAAATAAATAAATAAATTTTTAAATGGCACCATGTATGATGCATAGTTATATGTACCAATTCTACAAATGTCAGTGCTGTTTGATGCAATTAAAGTTTGCATCAAATAGCACTGACAAAAATGTTTTGTTTGGCATAATACTTATGGAAAGCTGGCAGTAAATTGAATACTACTTTAAAGAGATGTTTGTGAACATTTTTTGTTGATCATGGCAGCAATTAATTCATCAAATGATGAAATTTTGTAGAAAAGCGTTATAACTGGGCGTATATCCAGGTGTTTGGTGCAGCGGAGTGCACTTTTGGCATTTTAAAGAGCCAATTGCTCTACAATCCCAGCTAAAAATCCCCAACACTGCTGCACCCTCCACAACATAGCACTTAAATGTAGTTACTGAATTGGCAACAGCAAAAAGGGCATGCAAATAATGGGCACAATTCACTTTTAATCCATGAATTTTCCTCTTATTATAGTGAAACTCTGTGTGCTGTCTTTTTGAAATACTGTAATAGGCAGTATGCCGTATACTGCAGAGTAAGCAGCACGGTAGTATTCTATTCTGAACACAGCCGCTGTGGTTTATGTATTTGCATTGTGTTTGTGCAAGAAATTGTGTAAGTAAAAAGAGAGTCGTTGTAATGGATTTACTCACAAAAACACAAGCAAAACAAGTTTCAGAAATGTGTGAACTGTCTTTGTTATTGAAAAGACGTCAAACTGTTACTAAAAGAGACTCATCAAGAATGTTTAAACTCATGCAGTTATGCGCTAACTCAGCAGCAGCAGCATTTGTGTATGTGTGTGTGTGTGTGTGTTAACGCCTGAGAAAGGAGTTCCCCTGCTAGACAGATAGCTGCTATAGTCAGCATTATGATGCTATGTTGTTTACGCTCTGAATGGAAGTCGTTCTCATAAATGCAAATCCTCTATGCTAATTATCTTCTGTTGTCTCCCCACAATAGCCGCTCCATATGGTGCCGAAACATTAAGCGGGCCTTCTTTTGGATTTCACTGTGCGTGTGTGTGTTGATCCGAGCTCCTTGTGCATGTTAACACACGCATACCGTCCGCTGTAATATATGTAACGGACAGAGATGGGTTTGTTCGCGCATGTGCGCTGGTCTGTTAGCGTGTGCATTGAACTGAACCGTGTGTGTGTGTGTGTGTGTGTGTGTGTGTGTGTGTGTGTGTGTGTGTGTGTGTGTGTGTGTGTGTGTGTGTGTGTGTGTGTGGTGGATGGAGCCGCGTCTGTTTGTTTGGCGGAGACTTTGGATCCAGGCATGTTGGAAACATGAGCAGATTGGAGCATATTGTGGCGGCTCTGACCATGTTCTGCCTTCAGAATGAGCAGAGAGAGAGCAGGACACCACTCATCGAGTGCAGACACACTGACCACATGATGAGTAATTTATAGGTTTAGACGGTGAGTGCGTTGTTAGCTGAATTAATATAATACAACCCAGCAGAGTCAAACTTTGTTGTGTCGTGAATATCGTTGAAACTGTTCAGTTTCATCTCTCTTTCTCAATTCAGTTTCAATTCAATTGAAAAACAAAATTTTTGTATTTCTAAATCCTTTGCAGAATCATGAGAATCTAAATAGTATTTTAATTTAAATTAACTTACAATTGTAGTGAAGAAGTAGGGTAATATTAAATCTTTTCTCAGTAAATTTGTATGCCGTCTTAGATAATGACACCTGGTGGCAAGGAGTAGCATCATTCAGGCATTCAGTTTTCAGTCAATTGTTCTTATTCTATGAGTGAAAGTATATGATAATTGGGATAAAACAAGTATTTTCCTGCTGATCAGGGGATCTCAACATAATATGTGCCTTAAAGCGACCCGCTCCAAGAAAAATAAACTTTTTTAGGTCACCGCTATCAAATGCGTTGAATTAATTTAAACATATTTCATATATTTCAAAGATATTTATTTATTTGTGAAACTTCTACTTTTGTAGAAAAAAAATTCAATATTAATTCAATATAATGAATGAATTAAATAAAAAAATTAAATACAGAGCAAATAAAGTATCAAAAATTTGACAGAAATCATTCAGCTATGACATTAAATGTACAAAACATTAAAATTGATCAATTAAAGATAATTAAAATAAAAACATTTGAATAAATAATTAGATATACTGGTTCAAATGTGTGGTATGCAGGTGTGGGTTGCAGGTGACATAATTAAAGAAATTCAGTGGAAATGAGAGAGAGCGACTTTGAATGAAAGAAGAGCATTAAAGAACATGAAAGGAGGTTCTGAGAGATGGAGACAGAATTCTGAGCTGGTGGAAGAATATTTAATGCTTTTAGAACGTTTCAGGAGGGAATCGCTCCTCGCTGAGCACTTCCTACAGAAATCTTATTGGACACGCAGATACAGACACACACACACACACACACACACATGCAAACTTAAACACATGCAGTTTTATAAGTATATAGCAGGTAAGAGGATATTGCTGGTCTAATACTAGTTATTTCCAGCATTTGTTGATGCTACTGTGTAATACTATGCGATATGTATGATGTATATGGCCATTACTTTGCTATAATGAGAGATGAGCTATCGAACTCATTTTTCATGCTCCCTGCCATAGATGCGGAACAGATGATGATATGAGAGCATGGGATGATGGGATGATGGGATGATGAGTGACGGATAGAGAGAGACAGATAGATTGTGCTGTGTGTGAACCCATCACATCCAAACATTATTAATGACAACAGGGGAACTCACACACTCCTATGTGTGCGCACACACACATGAACACAACTCAAATATCGCAGACAAACAAAGAAAGTGGGAAGAAATTAGACAGAAAGAGACTGGGCTGACTCACATTCAACATGAAAAGAGGGAAAAAAGGTGACCTTTCTTCCTGTGTCTTTATGCAGTCGCCAGCCAAGATGAACAAATAGAAAGCAACAATGCAGGAAAGACTTGACTATCTATCTGTATTATATTGAATTGGACTGATGAGAGTTCATCTTAACCTTCATGTTCTGTATGGGCTCTTAGAGCCCCCAATGGCTCGAAAATATACCAATAAACATTGAAATATCTGGTTGAAAGTCCATTGCTTGTTCTAATCTTTTGAGATCTGATTAGAAACAAAATGTCAGCTTGATAACAGGCATCAACCGTCCTTTGATGAAAAATTGCTTCATTACTTTTGTTTGTAGTCTCAGAGAACCCAGATACAAAGCATTCATAAATGCAATGAAATTTCACATGCTAACTTTTTTGGTGTACAGTCCTGGCTGTCAGTTGTTTATTTTAATTTCTTTTATTGTATTTTTCAGAAATGTTTTTTGGAGGGGTCCACTCGACACTGAACTGGTCAAGTTTATTTATATAGCGCTTTATACAATACTGATTGTGAACAGAAGTGAAGTTACTGAAATGGATGCTAGTTAGATTTCTGAAAAGTGTGGCAAAACAGAGGGGAAAAGCCTCAATATACCTACTGGATTGTGACTCGCTCAGATGAGCTAATTAATTTGTTATTTTTATAACTACTATTATTATTTTTAATTTATGTGAGTCATTGGGGCTTCTGAGTCATAAAAACAACAAAAAAGTAAAGTCAATCCCAAATGAACATGCGGGTTAACTAAATATAATCTAACTTCATTTAAATGTATTCACTGTGTCTGTGCTTTGCTTCCTCACAGATGGCACAAACCGCACACACAAAAACACACACGTATGTTAACGCAATAGTGGGGAGGATTTGTGCAGAGGTATTCAGAGAACACTTCTTAATATTAATCACCCTTGCCCAAAATAATACCGTTGTTGCTAAGCAACCATTGGGAGATGAGGGCATTTCTCTAAATAAACATCTCAATTTATTATTGGGTAAGATTGGACACTGATATCCTTAAAGGAACAGTACAAAAGCAGTGGATTTGTGCAAAAGCTGTGTTTCTGCTTTTAGGGTGTTGGGCTAAATAGCCTAGAACCAGATATTTGTGGTTTACAAGCCCATTTCAGCTATCTGGCCACAGCTGTGGATTAAATGATGAATTAAATTATTTTTTTATGCCATTTCTTGTTAATTCAAATCTAATCTTTGTTTAATAAACATTGGTATGTAATGTGCAGTAGACAAATTAGGGATCGTAACAGCCAATGAACAGCAACCTAGTTATCTGCTTCATATTTTATAGCACATACATTTTCAGCTTAATTTGAGAAAGAGAGAGAGTGTAAAAGAGGAATGACTAGACGTAGAGGTCGCTTTATCTCTATTCTGAAGTGTTCACTCCAATCCAGAGTCCTTTGTCCCACATTTTGGGCCACGGTTTCTAATCATGCATATGACCCTGTTAGAGCTGCCACGACCTTTCATGTGCAATTTTTGGCATGCCCTTAAAAGGAAAAAAGTTCACCCAAAATTCTGTGATCATTTACTCACCCACATGTCGTTCCCAACCCGTATGATTAGAGAGATTTAGCAGAATGTCTGAGCTGCATTTTTCTATGCAGTTAAAGCATAATGTATATGTGACCCTGGATCACAAAACCAGTCTTAAGTCACTGGGGTATATTTGTAGCAATAGCCAAAAATACATTGTGTGGGTCAAAATTATCGATTTTTCTTAAATGCCAAAAATCATTAGGATATTAACTAAAGATCATGTTCCATGAAGATATTTTGTAAATTTCCTACTATAAATATATTAAAACTTAATTTTTGATTAGTAATATGCATTGCTAAGAACTTCATTTGGACAACTTTAAAGGCGATTTTCTCAATATTTTGATTATTTTTTTGCACCCTCAGATTCCAGATTTTCAAATAGTTGTATCTCAGCCAAGTATTGTCCTATCCTAACAAACCATACATCAATGGAAAGCTTATTTATACATTATTTATACTTATTTATTTTGAAAAATGGACACATTTTTTTTTAGGTTTTAGGTTTAGGGTTATTTATTTAGGGTTTAGGTTTTGTGGTCCAGGGTCACATATGTCATCCAGACAGTATCTTTCTGTCTAAGTTGGCTGGTCTTGGCCAGAATAACAGAAAAATGGACAGATTTTATGTAGATAGTCCAAAGTCTTTTATGTAGATGTGGAGATAAATGGCATATGTAATCAGTTACCTGTTCTTGCATAGAGACACAACAAATAAGTGTAATGTCACTCTCTACCTGAAACCATCTTTGTTCAACTCTTTGATGCTTAACCCTTGACTGTGTATCCCACAACTGCATCTCTCTAAATTGTTTGATCGTTGTCCTTTCTGTCCTTCACTTTAGTAAGACGAAATTCTTTCATCTGGCATTCCACAACACCCGTCCTTCCTTCTGCTGAGGTTTAGTTTCAGGTGTAGCTTAAACCATACATATAAACCACCGTCTGTTAACAGACTCATACTCGCCTGCATTCAGAAAAGAGGAGTATTAAACACACACACTCACACGTGTCAAACACAGAGCATTTCACAGTCAATCATCTACAAACTGCTGGGGGTTACACATACTTAAACAATCTGCCATTTATATTTCTTTTCCTAGCCTGAGCTCGACAAATAATCAAATCAAATCAGATTTGCAGCCCAAAAATACCTCATTTGTGTCCATCCTGGCAGTTTGTCAGATATCCAGAGTGTATTATCTTTCCTTTGGGGATTTGAACTCACAGTCCTCATTGATGGCTCTTAGAAGCTGAAGGAAACTGAAGAGAGTGTGAGTCCTATTAAATTCAAACATAAAAAGAAAAGATGCCTTTAAAGGAATAGTCAGCTATTCACCCTCACCCTCATGTCATTCCAAACCCGTATCTTTTTAATACATGGATCACAATATATATATTATGAGCCATGTATTAAAATGATTTCTGAAGGAGCATGTGATGCTGAAGACTGGAGTAATGACTGCTAAGAATTCAGCTTTGTCTTTAGAGGAATAAATTACATTATAAAATATATTAAAATAGAAGAGAGTTCTTTTAAAATGTAATACTATTTCAAAATATTACTGTTTTACTGTATTTTTGATCAGAAAAATAAATGAATCCTTGGTGAGCACTTGGTGAGACTTCTTTCAAAAACATGAAAAAATATTACCGCCCCCAAACTTTTGAACTGTATATATATATATATATGTATAATAAATGAATTTTATAGATTGCTTGCCATATAATACAGAATACAAAGATACTTTTGCTAATCAGCCAGACAGGAAAACTGCACTGGTTCTCACATTTGACTGAACTAAACTGACTATCCTATTGACTCTTCAGTCCATCCTAATGTAATTTAATCTCCAAAACCGCCCACCACAGTTAATCAGCCTTGTACTATAGTCACATACCAACAGGAAGTCATGTGATGCGTATGATTTTCACACATGATATCCCAGGGGTCTGACGGAGTTTGATCCCGCTGTCAGCGGAAGAAAGCTGTACTGAGAGAGAAGAATAGAGGCAGTGGGTTGAATACGTAAGGGCCTGCTGACGTGCTGATATATCTGGATTTGGATTTATTTTGGAGATTGAAACAGATCCTCTGGAGAAATGCCGCCTTTGTGAGGGGGAGGGGACTCATGTGTCAGTATGTGGATGTGTGTGTGTGCTTTTGTATTTAGAGACCGTTTTAATACCTCTAGAATAGTTCGCTCTGAAATCGTAAGTGTGTGTGAGTCTGTTTTATAATAGAAAACTTTCTCTTTGTTCACGAATCTCCCTTTACAATTCAAATGTGCTCAGCGCTCTAAAAAACGGATTAAACTGTACTAATTGTCTTTTCTCTCTCATTTGCACACTCTT
Organism: Sinocyclocheilus grahami; assembly: GCF_001515645.1. Taxonomy (NCBI): domain Eukaryota; kingdom Metazoa; phylum Chordata; class Actinopteri; order Cypriniformes; family Cyprinidae; genus Sinocyclocheilus; species Sinocyclocheilus grahami. The sequence continues at coordinate 1,435,546 of NW_015505462.1, forward strand.
TCAGTGTCAGACACACACGCTGTAACATCGGTGAGAGAGGTGCTGAGGCAGGGTCTCTATTATGACATCAGAAAGAAAGGATGAGGGGAGGACAGGGAGTATGAAAAGATCTGCGGAGGAGTACCTGTTCACAAAGCCCTATTCTATATAGATAATTAAAGTCTTACACATCCCCGTTGGGTTGCACTGCTGAGGAACAAATCAGGTGAAGAATTGGAGGAGGGGACAAAAAAGATGGATACAAAGAAATATGTGCATTCAGTCTGCTAAAGCAGTGGCACTGGGAGATTCTTTCTTTAAGTGAAGTGAATGTTAACTTAGGTTGCTATTCGTTCATTCATGTCTGTGTGATGTCTTCAGACCTGCATGTTTGTGTGTGTGTGTGTGTGTTTTTACAGGAATGCTTAGTCAGTGTTTCGGCTTTGTTGGTAAATGGAGCGAATCACCGCAAGCAAACAGCTCAGTACACTTGCCTTTCATTCAAACGCATTGAAAAGCACACTCAAAACAGCAAAATGGCCCTGGATAGAGCTTAGAGCTCTCTCTGGTGGCAGACCTTATTAAACATCTCTTTTTTCTTATTACTTCCTAAATGATGTATTGAAATTGCTAAATTAATCCAGATCTGTAGTACGTTATCCTTTGATTAGGAGGCAGAAGAGATTGTTATGATAACAGAGGAGAAAACAACTAGATTTGCATTTTCTAAAGGATATGTCAGTGCTTTCAAGGCAGCAAAATGAATAGTGTTTGAGTTTTAAGCTTGAATTGGTTTTGTGATAAGAAATACTGCATCAGAGTCGCTTGACATCATAATGGTAATCAGCTCACATCTGATTTTCTGCCAGCTATGCATAAAAATAAACATGCAATACAACACTGCTGTGATTATAGGCAAGACAGGAGAGACCAGTCTGAATTCTGTATGCAAATAGATGTAAGAAAGAGTAATGTTCAGAATGTTATGATGACAATGTCATAGTTGCATTTTAAATACATTCTATGAATGTAAGTCAATAAAATACGAAACGTGCAGTAAGGTACGTAAAAACGGTGTTGCAGAAAAGTACCCAGAGGTACGTATTTTTATGAGACCAGGTTGATATATACAGTATCTATAAATATGTATATGTATGCATATGTATGTATGTGTAAGAGACAAACATTTTTCAAAATGTTACTGACTCCAAACCTTTGAACGGTAGTGTACGTAACTATGTATATAACAGTCTATAACAATCTTGACATTTACAGTTTATACAATTTTGGCATTTATACTGCATTAAGGATTTGGAATTCAAAAAGTTTCAATGGACGTCTATGGCATTTTTCAGTGTCTTCTATAAAAAAAAACTCTGATCTCTGAAACAGATCAGACAGATACTGATTTGAATGGCAGAATGACTGAAAAAAAAACTAACTCCGGTTTGTACAATAACAGTATGTTGGTTTTGCTAGGCTGTGCAGTTGCTAAAATGTTCTGAATGGTTGTTAGTTGGTTTCTCTGTGTTTGTTAGGGTGTTCTAGTGTGCACATGGTCACATCCATCCAGGATTTTATCATCTTAAGATTGTACTACTGCAATGCTGTATTGGCCAGACTTCAAAGTAGCTCAATTAAACCTGGCACAATTTGAGAACACCAGTGTATTTGGTCTTTAACCGGCCGGTGACGGCCCATGTTTCACCCCTCTCAGTCTTGTTCCACTGACATCCTAATCAAATTCAAATTCAAATCTCTTTCTTTTTTTCTTTTTTTTACTTCTGCAGTCGCACCTCTGCTCTAGCTTTTGTTTACTCTTCAAATTCAGTATTATGGCACTGCTAATGTCGCTGGCTCCTGTATGATAAATAGCTTGTGTTTTGCCTTATTTGAAAGTCGCTTTGGATAAAAGCGTCTGCTAAATGATTAAATGTAAATGTAATTGGTTTAAAGGTCTCAAACTGTGAATGTCTGAACATTAACATTCCATAAATGTAATTTGTGTTTATTATTATGTCAACAATACATCAAACCCAGTATCAGTTACATTTCTGTGACTTGATGTAATTTACAGTATGTGTGTATGGTGCTGTTTTACAGACTCGTGGTCTCAGTATCTCTTTAATCAGATGCTCCTCATGTACTTCACATCCTGGTGAGAAACAGACGCTATTTCTGGTTTGTTTGAGGGCCCGGAGCAAGATCTCCCTGTTGTTGTTGGGCCTTATTCGTTGGTAGTCTAAAGACATGCCTAATTAACGTCAAACAACTGACAAACATCGCAACATTAAGGCAGAAATACCACCTCAACCGCAACTAAAGAAAGAAAAGAAGCAGCACTTCAAACCACTGAGGATAAACATGTTCATACACTGAAATAAACACACTGTTAGGGATTGTAGTTCTCAGTTTTGCATTTGTATTTTTAATGCAATTTATTGATTTTTATTTTCACAATGATTAGCTTGAGATCAAACAATAATCAGCCAATCCCTTAGGGTCTGCAGATCCCCCGTTGAAGACCCTTGCTTCAGAAGTATAGATCTCACTGATCTTGATGCTTTGAGAGTGTTTAAAAGTAATCTTGAAGAAATTCAATTCAAAGTAAAGGGGAATAACTACATTTTATATGCTATCTGGAGGAAATGGTGTACATCAATCATTTGTACACCATATAAATACTTTAAAACAGGGCTCTTCAACTTTTTTCAGACCAAGTATCTCGCAAGGAACTCACAGTTGGGCTATATAAACTCGGAATTCTGAGAAAAGTCGGAATTGTGAGATATAAAAATATTAATTGTGAGATAAAAAGTTGCAATTACATTTATTTATTTATTTATTTTTATCCCATGGCGGATACAAGTTTACACAGATTCAGAATTGCAAGAAGCTCAGAATTCTGACTCTTTTCTGACTGACAAAAATTCAAAAAAGTTAATATGTCACAGTTCTGACTTTCTTTCTCGCAATTCCAAGTTTGTCTTGCAATTCTAACTTTCTTTTCAGAACTGCAATTACCTTTTTTGTTTTTTATTCTGTGGCGAGAACAGAAATTGTATTTAAGTGAGTGTAGCATTGTATTACTGGCTTATAATAATATAGTTGAATGCATATTTTGTTCACTTTTTTTCCACAAAAATCTATGTTTGAACGAACAATAATAGGCATGCTCTTAGGGTTCTTCCCCCTGTTGAAGACCCTTGCTTTTATCAGAATAGCTCTAACTGATTTTAATGCTTTAAAGGTGTTTCAGAGAAATCTTAAAGAAATGCAATTCAAAACAAATTGCATTTTATTTTCCCTCAGGAGGAAATGGTCTTCAACTACACTCTTAAAAATAAAGGTGCTTCAAAAGGTTCTTCAAGTGATGCCATAGAAGAACCATTTTTGGTTCCACAACGAACCATTCTGTCAAAGGTCCTTTAAAGAACCATCTCTTTTATACCTTTTTGTAATCTGAAGAACCTTCTTTCGCCACAAAGAACCTTTTGTGAAACAGAAAGGTTCTTCAGATGTTAAAGGTTCTTTTTGGAACCATTTAGACAAAAAGGTTATTCTGTGGCATCGTGAAGCACCTTTATTTTTAAGAGTGTATACTGTATTGTCAAGAAAATGCTTCTTGATTATGATTCTGCTTTTCAAGCACACTGGCGAGTCTCATTAACCTACAAGACACCATTGTAAGCTTGTCAGCTGCCATTGATTACAGCGAAACCCCCCAGTGGCCAGTGCTGGAAAAGTATCTCTGGCTTCATGAACACAGTATTCTTACAGAGGGCAACAAGCCCTGGGCAGAGGAACTATTGGATCAAAACAAAAGGAAGTTTGGTATCAATGTGTAATCACAAACCCCCCTTTCCCCTGCAGGAAGCATGCTGAACCTGACATGCAGAGCCTTCTTCGGGTACAGTGGGGACATCAGTCCGCTTGTTTACTGGATGAAAGGAGAGAAATTTATTGAGGACATGGACCAGAGTCGCATTCGAGAGAGTGAAATCAAGTAAGAAGGACACAATGGAGGTGAAAGTAAACATGTTGTGTGACACGAACTCAAAACAACCCCCCCAAAAAATCTTTAAAGGGGTCGTATGATGCGATTTCAAGTTTTCCTTTCTCTTTGGAGTGTTACAAGCTGATTGTGCATAGATAAGATTCCTGAAGTTGCAAAGACTAAAGTCTCAAAACCAAAGAGATATTCTTTATCAAAGTTAAGACTCTGCCACACCCCCCTAAAATGGCTCGTTCTAACACGCCCCCACATATCTACCTCACTATGTGGAAATATTTGCATAATGCGCCCAAATGTGCACGCAAAGAAAGAAGGCGTGGTTTCAGTAACCGCAGTTAGTGTTGAAGCAGCCATTTCAGGGAGACAGTGTGTGTTTCAGTGCAAAAGCAAAAGCATTTTATTTGACTGTTCAAATGCGGAGTTTTGCGCATCGTGTGTGCGAGCGAGCGAGAGCGAGAGAGAGAGCGAGAGAGAGAGAGAAAGAGCGCGAGAGAGTGAGAGAGAGAGAGCGAGAGCGAGACACATCACAGTGGAGTCAGCTGTCTTAACTGTGGCTTGTGTACTGCACACATACCAGCTTCATCACTGTGTCTGTCACGCGACTCTGTTCCCCTTTCAGGCTCTGTCTTTACATTTATTTTGAAAGATGAAGCTCGCGATTATGGTAAGGGGCGTTACATTTCCGACGAGTGCTTGCGGTGTTCGGCCAATCACAATGCACTGGGTCAGCTGGCCAATCAGAGCAGACTGCGCTTGTCGGAAGGAGGGACTTTGTAGAAAACGAAGCATTTGAGAGAGGCGGGGCATAGAGGACTTACAATAATGTACAGTATTTGAAAAATAATGTGTTTTTTTAACATTAAAGCATGTCAACATATTCTATTACACCAAATACACCAAATAATGATCTTTAAAAAAGCATCATATGACCCCTTTAAAAAAACAGCATATGTTCTGAATTAAGGATATCATGCTGAAAAGCATATGCAAACATTAGAATTGCATGAAAATTACATAATAGCTTTATATAATAATAGCTTAGACCATCATGGATGAATGGACAGATGGATTTATTTATTTCCTTATTTTTACATATATATATATATATATATATATATATATATATATAATATTTTTATTTTAATATAATAGTATATATAATATAATATAATATTTACTGATATGTAATATAAATACTGCTATGATGGTTTAGCTGGTAGACAATTACAAAGCTGTTTAATAACAAAAATTACCTAGTCAAGTAGGTCAGCAATAAGAATGTTAGTCAAATAGTTTTCCTTCAATACAGTCTTCCTGTACTGTGGCAAATAGAATTTTGGCCATACTTTGGAATTCAGTGTAAACACCATAGTAAATGAATAAGGTTATCATTCAGTACTATGATAATGTATCAAAGTTTGATGGTATTACTATCACTGTACACCACAGTGTTGTTGTAATGGTATACAAGAAACAGTTGCTTTTAAAACTAGCTTCCACTGTGAAATCGCTTATTCAATATGATAAATAGTGCACGGTAAAGCACACTTTAAATGTTCACTGAGATACATTTTCAATTACTGATATCACAAGCTTGTACATGAGCCTATTTATATCTAGCAGGGGTGGTCGCTGTAATGACACACTATTATTAATTCCCCTGTCTGAAAGAGAGCTGGATCTGAGCAGGCGCTGAATACATCCTAATAACACAGCAAAATGTACCAAATGTATTTGCATTTACATGCAGTTAAGGAGCAGCATTGTCAGCATCTTTTAAATGAAATTTCAGTTTCAAATGATTCAGCCAGGACAAACAAGAGAGTGAATGTGTTGTTATAATTAAATGAGAGCCCCATTTGTTGAATGCCGACCAAACCCAAAACCCTTCCTCCCAAAATTTCAAACCTCTACAAGCTGCTCAGTCTAAAATTTAACCCCCAAATCCTCTATCAAAAGGGGCTAATTAAACTTTTATTCCACAGCCTTCGGTGAACAATGGCTCATTGTTTTGTTCTCTCCCCCAGGACCGTTAGAGAACACCTGGGTGAACAGGAAGTGTCCATTACTCTGACCATAGATTCACTGGAGGAGGTAGATCTGGGTAATTATTCCTGTTATGCGGAAAATGGCAACGGGAGAAGACAAGCCAATGTACAGATTGGGAAACGAGGTAACACATTCAGCCGTAACACACATGAACTCAACCGACTGAGTCATGCCAGCTGCTTCTCATTTAAAGGAACAGTTCACACAAAAATGAAAATTCTGTCATTTGTTTGTATGACTTTCTTTCATGAAAAACAACAAGATGTCTTGAAGAATGTTAAAGCTGCTCTTTTTCAGACAATGAAAGTGGACAGTAACCAGGTGCTGTCAAATAAAAAATCACCATAAAAAATAAATGAGTGCAATCAAATGAGTTCATATATCATAGTAGTTTATAAGACATACAGTGTCTTTGTATGAAAAACAGATGGCAATATAAGTCATTCACTGACAATCTTTCTTTCCAGTGTACACTACTGCTCAAACGTTTGGGGTCGGTACAATTTTTGAAAGTTTTTTCATAAGACCCTTATGCTCAGAAAGACATTTATTTGATTAAAAATACAGTAATATGGTGAAATAATATTACAATGTGAAATAATTTTTTATTATATATTTTTTTCTATTTTAATATATTTTAAAATGTAATTTATTCCTGACAAAGCTGAATTTTCAGCATCATTGCTCCAGTCTTCAGTGTCACATGATCCTTCAGAAATCATTCTAATATGCCGATTTGCTGCTTAAGAAGCGTTTCTTATTATTATCACTGTAAAAAATCATTTGTGATGCTTAATGTGTTCACAGCTACTGTATATACTTTTGCTGTAAGAAAAAGAGCAGCTCGGACGTTCTTCAAAGCTGCTCCTTTTTTTGTCCCAGAAAAAAAAAAGTAAGTCATACAGGTTTGGAACAACATGATGGGGGAGTAAATGGTGACAGAATTTTCATATTTTGGGTAAACTATAACCCTTTAATGTGCTGTGGGGATTCTTTACATATACAACACAGCATGTTCCTATGTCTCCCTCCTCTTCTCTGTCTCTTTCTTTCTCTCCTCTCGGGAAATGCATCAGCATCTAAAATTCACTCTCTTTTAGAGAGAGCTGCTTTGAAGGCATCCTATCTTCTCTTTTAATGGCAGTTCAGAGGAGGAGACAGCTTCCACAGTTCAGACACATTCTCTCCCTCTCAGCCCAACTCAAACCTCATTCAACTGTTGTCACACACATACAAATTAATAAACACTCTCTCTCTCTCTCTCTCTTTCAACTCATCTTAGCCATACACGCATATTTCTGCAGATAATCTCAAAGCCACACACTCACAAACACACACACAAACCAAATCTCTCATATGCACCCTCTCTCTCTCCGTCAGCTCATTGCTGAGAACACAAACACACATGCTTTCACAATCTTTCAGCTTCTCTGAAGCATCTGAGTGTATCTTGCGTGTTTTCCTCCATTAGCTGTAGCGCAGAGGAGCTTTGAACAATATGAACATCATTAGCACTTAATCATTCTGAAGTCATTTTGCATTTCTCACCCTTTGTGTATGTCCTTAGCGCAGCATGAATTTCCAGGCTGGTCCAGGCTGGTTTGGTGCTGATCTGGCTGGTAGATTTGCTAGTGAAGCTAATTGACAAAGGAAGTCTTGCCAGTTTAGCTAGATGCCAGCACACCTAGCATCCTATGCTAGGGATCGGGGACCATGTAACTAAAATTTCTTGAGTCTTAAATTAAAATCTGATAAGAATTCAATCTTTCAGCTAAAATTGCCATGGTTACAAACTAATGAAATAGTATTCTGGGCTTAGAATGTTTCTATAGTAGAATACAGCTGTTGGGTGCTGGAAGTAAAAATTCCATTTGTTTTCTCCATGAGGGCATTGATTTTGAATGATAACTTATAAACCTTTAAGGACAGACCTACTATAGGCTTCAAGGTTGTTGATTAAAAGTATAATTCAACTTATTTTTTTCAAAAATCATGTTAAATAGTGTAATTCCTAGTACATTACCCATGATTCTGAAGCGAAATCTCCACCAATAAGAGAGTCTCGACAAGCAAATTGTGCCAAAAGAACTCCCATTCCCATGAAGCACTGTAAATGACGTATAGAGTCAAAAGTACAACTTTACTATATATATATATACAGTATATATATTCAACAACTTTAAATAAATATATCTATATTTCTCTTTTTTCTTTTTTTCTCGTTTTTAATTTCATTTAATTTCATTTGCAATGCTTCATGGGATTATAGTTCTTCCCTCACAAGAGTACACGAGTATGTATGCTATGCTATGTTATTGCAGGAATATTATATTTGTAATATGTTTTCTCTCTCTTTTCATTTTGTCTCATGTGGTTTTTTCTCTCTCAGTGGAGCTGATGTACACCGTTGAGTTGGCTGGTGGACTGGGTGCAATTCTTCTGCTATTGGCCTTGTTATTGTCTGTGTATAAGTGCTACAAGATCGAGCTGCTTCTCTGCTACAGGCATCATTTTGGAGGGGAGGATGCAGACGGAGGTAAAGGCCACACACACTCCCCCTACAGGAGCTACTGAGCACAACACTGCAGCAATTACTTATTTGTTTCTAATTGTTACATTATAAGTAATTATTAGAGTTACAACTCTTTTTTTCATCACAAGTATTTTAATATTTCTAAAATATATTGTTAAACGATTTCTTTCTTTCTTTTTTCTTTCTTTTTTTCTTTCTTTCTATCTTTTCTCCTCAGAAAATAAAGAGTACGATGCATACCTGTCCTACAGTAAGGTTGAGCTGGATCAGTGGGGTCAGGAATTACAGGAAGAGGAGCGCTTTGCTCTGGAGATTCTCCCTGACGTGCTGGAGAAACATTATGGATACAAACTCTTTATCCCTGACCGAGATCTCATTCCTGCCAGCAGTATGTGCAGAATGTGTGTTTTGTGTGAATGTATGTCTTTGTTAGTGTGTTTGTAAATGTTGTCTTAAATGTTTAAAACATTTTCATTAGCACATGACATTCACAGAAATGTCATGAATAGTCAGAGAAATTAATTATTGTGGAGTTTTAGGAGTGTATTCAGAAACTCATAACAATCACAAAAGAAAGTTGCACAGACAGAGATTTGACAAACAGCACTAATTGTACAGAACTAATGAAAACTCCTCGATCATTCATAATGAAGTGTGATATTTTCAGCTCATAATCATGATAGCAGCACTGGATTTATCTTGCTTCCTAATACTGCACAGTAATTTAATAATTTGTAATTAAATCTAATTAAACTCACTCATCAGCATTAATATGACCAGAACGCCTTATGTTGACTAGAAAACAGCTTGGTGAAAAAAAGAAAATAACTATTTAGTCTTTTTATAAAAACTTTCTGTAGAACAAAAAATTATAATTTTAACCAAATTTAACCAAAATGTGGGCAAGTACAATAATAATACTTTTTTTTTTCATTGCAAGCCATCCGAGCCAATTTGTGGCTTTGTGACACTGTTTGTTTGCATCATATGTCAGGTGTTTTTGCCCTGTAAGTGTGATGTGTCTGAAAGCTGAATGTTTATGTCCAGGTATGAGCAGTCAACATTACCAGGATGACACACATCTTCTTAGAGGTACAGCTTTGTTTGAATGCAAAAACACGCGTGCACACATGTACTGTGCGCACAATACGCACACATTGTGCATGCAGATTGTTCTTCATGAATGACTGTGGTTGTTCTGTCTTAAATGTGTGTTTGTCTTCAACTGTGCAGTATTTTCAGTCCTCATACGACCTGTTAGTTTGGTATTACAGTTTCTTTCTTTGTCTGTGGTGTTTATTTCCTGTAGCGTACATAGAGGACGTGTCCCGCTGCATAGACATGAGTAAACGCCTGATCATCGTGCTGACCCCGAGCTACGTGCTTCGTCGCGGGTGGAGTATATTTGAGCTGGAATCCCGTCTGCGCAACTCTCTGGTTTCAGGGGACATTAAAGTGATCTTAATCGAGTGTGCCGATCTGCGAGGAGTCATTAACTACCAGGAGGTGGAGGAGTTAAAACTATCCATTAAATGCCTGAGCGTGGTGCACTGGAACGGCCCGCAGAGCAACAAGCCCGGCTCGCGCTTCTGGAAGCAGCTCCGCTACACCATGCCATACCGCCGCCCCCAGCACACCCTCACCAATCACGTGCTGGATGCCAGCGAACCCGGCCCCTTCGCCGACCTGCAGACCGTCTCGGCCATCTCCATGGCCACGGCCACGTCCGCCGCCTTGGCGCCGGCTCACCCCGAGCTGCGCCCATCTTTGCGGAGCTCGTACCGCTCGCACTCGCTGGCACGGCAGAAACACTCACACTACCGCAGCTATGACTATGAGCTGCCCTTCACAGCTGGAGGCACGCTGCCGCAACAGCACACCTACTGCAACCTGCCCCTCACCCTCCTGAACGGCCAGCGGCCCGTCAACAACAAGACCCTGCGCCAACACAGCCTGGACGAGCACCACGGCAACAACGTCATGCTTCCGCTGCTGCCCAGAGAGACGAGCATCTCCAGCGTCATCTGGTAAACACAGAGAATCCGAAATGCACCCAGTTTGGGCCGCCTGGCACATGGTGGACTAAATAAACTGGCATACAGCACAGAACACAATGAGATTAGTGGTTTCCTGTGATCAAAATGATTGTTCTGTCCACACTAAGTGGGTCTGAGGATGTAAGTCTTTTGGGCATTGATCCGGCGGTGAGGGACGAAATAGTGCCGTACCTGTAGGTGTGAACTGAGCATATAAAGTCACACCACATGGAGGTATACAGGGTCTCGTGTAGATGTTAGCATTATATTTGTAGCACTGCTGTCTTCCTGTCTCCATGTTCGGATTGATCACACCATCTATTTTTACTCGTTAACGCTTGATGCTTTTGTTTTGTCCCTTCCTCTTTTTTTAGGTTTGAAATGGACATTTGATTGAGATTTTTTGTTTTTTTCTACCTTCTTTTGAAATGGACTGAAATACTCCTCATTGGATTTTAGCTACTGTCGTTTTGCTCAGAAGCTACTGCGTTTTGTTCTGTCCCTCTTTCTGTTGTCTGATGTAAGGTATGTATTTATGGTTTTAATTGCAACATTATCAAGAAGGAAATATATTACAAATTATGCAAAATATATAAAAGCCTAAATGGGTCGACAGAGGTGATCAGTGAGCAGTGCTGTCTTCTTTTACAAGAGGAACAACACCATTTCTCAAATATTAAGGGGATTTTAAATGATGAGAAATCTATTTTTATATCTGAAGAGTGCTGATTCTCTAACACCACAGGGTCAATGGGACAATGGGACTGAAGACGCTCTTCTTTGTGAATTTGGGTATTTTATACAGTTTGCTACATTGTTCTCATCTGTGGAGAAAAGGAAATGTTTTATGTTAACTTCTGAAACAATAATCAACTGCATTTTTGTTTGTATTTTTTTTTTATGCTCATAGTCTAGGACTTTTGATTCACAGACAGACCTTTTCACTTTCTTTCACATTTCTAATCTGTTTAACTCTCCGTCTGATGTCTTAACCCACTGGTTACATGCGTGTCTTTTTCTCCTCTAGCTGCTGTGTGACTCAGATACATGCTGGCATGTTTCACAGAGAAACACAGGCCTGTATACTCGCATTCTAGCATAGAGTCTCAAATAACTCAGCTTGAAAACATATCATATGATTTAATAAATGCCCACAGTCAACATGTATTTGTTGTATCTTGTGTAGAGGTTTTCCTGATCTAGGGGTTTTCACTTATGGCAGCATGTACTGACTCTAAGGGGGGAAAACACAAAGCTAGAATCAGAACCAAGAGGTTTGACAGTAAAAAGAGGTCTAACTGTATAAAACAAAAGAAACAAAAAAAATCTGAAACTATTCTTGTAATTCCTTTACTCCTGTTTTTCTTTGTTCTTTTTTAAATTCAGTTGCAAAAAAGTTGTTTATAAAATCATTAGAATTATGTATGAATGTTTACCTCTTGAGTATGCATAGAGACTAGTTGTGTATCCTGATTTGAATATTTACTGTATTATGAACAACAGCTATCACAGAGAGATATGTGATCTCTCTAGAGGCACAATCATTTTTCTTTTTATATTGTTTCTCACTGTGTACAGTAAAGTCACAAACCACTATAAGCTGGTCGGTGAAATTTTGTGTGTGTGTGGTTGGAGAGGTGTGTCAGACCTGATGTGAATTTTTCTCACAGTGGATTGTCTGTATAAGACACTTATATTTGAGAAACAAACAGCAAGTTTTAGGTTCTTGGTGAGCTGCTTAAATTGAATATTTCAATTATGCTTTACAACAAAATGCTAAATACTGGATTCTACAGCTGAATAAGCAAAAATAATTTCATATCATATGCATATGAATGCACCTCTTTAAATAAAAGAGAAAAACAACATGTAATATATGCACTTATTTCTGTATTGCAACAGACTGTGACATCTAAAAAGATTTTATTTTATGCTTTATAATCCTTTGGATTTATTATAGAATGGAAATGAGTCTGACAGTTACAATGAATAAATACATTTTTACCATAAACAGACTATAAGTAATTATTGAACATAAATAGACATATTGCCATAAGTAAAAACAATACTTAAAATAGTAAAGTGACATCAAAGTAACTTGAGGATAATTACTGCCAATGCAGCACTTTACAGTAAAGTTTAATTCATTAACATTAGTTAATGTATTTGGTATCATGAACTACCAATGAATCATACTTTTACAGCATTTATTATCTAGGTTAAAGGAATAGTTCACCTGAAAATGAAAGATGAGTTTGTTTCTTCATCAGAACAGATTTAGAGAAATTTAATATTCACCAGTGGATCCTCTGCGGTGAATGGGTGCCTTTACAAAAGCATTATAATCATTCAGATGACTACAGTCCATCAATTAACGTCTTGTGAAACAAAAAGCGGCTGCATTTATAAGAAACAGTCCATAATCCATAATAATTATTCCTCTAGTGAAAAAGTCCATCCCCTGTTGTCCTCTCACATCAAAATCCACCGATGTATTTGTTTAGAACTTTTTTCACTTGTAAAGAGTACTTGATCTGTGCATATTTCCTGATTCAGACAAGACAAACGTTTCAATGGAGAAAGCAATATTATAGATAGAGGACTTGTATTTTAGCTGGAAGTTAAAAACAGCTTTTCACTTCTGTAAACATTAATTGATTGACTGGAGTCGTGTGGATTACATTTGGGTCATTGTGATGTTTTTATCACCTGTTTGGACTCTCATTCTGACGGCACCCATTCACTGCAGAGGATCCTTTAGTGAACAAGTTATGTAATGCTAAATTTCTCCAAATCTGTGCTGATAAAGAAACAAACTCTTCTTCATCTTAGATGGCCTGAGGGTGAGTACATTTTCAGCTTTTTTTTTTTTTTTTTTTGCGTGGATTGTTCCTTTAATGTCCATTTATAAAAATACTATTGTTCAGTGTTAATTCATATTGCTTCAGAATATATAAAATTATGTTAATTTATACATACATATTACTTTATATATAAACTTAAAATAGTACAAATGGATTAGTATATATAGAAATTAACATTAGTTGTTAGTTTCATATATATATTAATTAACTAATGATAATAAATTGATCCTTATTGGAAAGTTTTGCCAGAATTTATATAATTTTGTTGCTCACAGGAATTTTCTAACATAAACTGGGTTTTACAGTAAAAAAAAATTCCCCCTTGGCTTCTTGTGGATGTAGTCAGTGTTGCTCTGAAAGTTACTGTCGATTATAGTGCAGAGATATTTAAAGATGATGACTGGCTTCACATCCTGTGCTGCCAGCTCGAGCGTAACTTTCTAATCATGGCGCCTTCGTCTTGGTGATATTAATGTGTAGGGAGCTGTTATCAAACCAGAAGACACGGCTGTCAACATACTGGAAATAGACTATTTACATCCTCCTAGCAAGCCACCAAAGCTGTATCATCAGCGTACTTGAAAGGAGCAGGTCACTGTTATTACACTGCACTTGACTGCTATATATTAACATGATATAACAGGAGAGATGCAGCAGCACACATCCCTGAGGAGCGCCAGTCAGATGAGGTGCTGTTCATACGGACTTGCTGAAGAAGCACTTTTGATGCAAAGGACCAACCTGCTGTTCACATTTACATCATGTAGGTACTTTGGGGTTGGACTGTATTAAATGCAGAAGAGTTAGTTTTGTTCAAATGCTGTTGGACGTTATCCAGCATAGGTTAGCCTGATAAGCAAAATGCAAGGTGTCCATAAATTCACCTTTTTCAGATTAAAATTCTTTCCATATACTGAAGAGGCCCCATGCATTAAAGGAGAACTGATGTAAAATCAATGGGTCAAATGGCATTAAAAGATGTTGCACATGGAGTTTTGGGTACAGGGTTGTAAGATGTCCTTCCAGGCCAGGGTTAAATGTTTCGAAAACATTCGAGTAAACACAGATCCCTGCTGTGCAACACTCCTTTAAACCCTTCCCCTTCAGCACATCTCAATAACCTTCAAACCTAAGCTTTTAAAACTACTCAGACCTCAGGCAAGGTCTGTCAAAACAATATTCAAAATTAGTTTAGGTGGACTTAACTTTTTCTAGTTTGATAGCTTGAATGCACATCAGAAATGTCAGCACACAAGAAAAATAAGTACAAGAGGTAATACAGTCACATTATTAACAATATTAACTACCAGATTTCTATCATAAAACCCTAGTTTTCTGTCTTCAGTAAATACAATGATAAAACAAATGCAAAATTGTTTCTTTTCATTTCATCCCCTTTGTAATCGTTAACATTTTCATAAGTAACTAATTTAATTACACATTTAGATTGCATAAATGTAGCTCTGACACATAACATTTTTTTTATTAATACAACTTACTTTACTGCGCTAATCGCGATGAACCAATCACTGTCATGTTATTATCAAATAATTGCTGGAAATTTTCAGGTAAATTTTTGGAATGAATATACACGTTTTATTGTAGGGGAGAGCAGGGTGATTTGAGCCTGGAGGGAAGTTTAGCCAGCCCTTGTTTCTAGACAACCTTAAACAAAATCGGTGGTATAACCACACATATTTGAAGATTTAGCATCATTCTGTGATGGAGAGGGGACCATGCAATACTTGGTAACTACATTTAGGTTCAAAAAACTGTTTTTTTTTTGCTGTTTAAAGGGATTTTTGTATGTCCAAGGAAACGTCCTGGGGTAAGTTGAGTCAGTGGCTCACCCCTTGATTATAAAGTGATTATAAAGTATTATTTTAAGGTAATTCTACATTATATTTCATTAATTTTGATTTTGTTGTTTGTTTTGAACTTGATTTTGTTCTGTAATTTTTAAATAGGCCTTGTATATGAAAATTGGCCACTGAAGTTTTTATGAAATTTAATTTCCCTGCAACATTTATGAGCGGGATGCTGAGTACTATTAACCCATTTCTGTAAGGTCAGTTGCAGTCTTTTTTTTTATTCTTCAATTTTAACTTTTTGTTCTGAAATTTTTTAATAATTTAAAAAACGCCTTCAGAATTGTGAACTGTATCTTTAAATACAACTTTTAAGAAGTCATACATCCATCCATTCTATTATCCAAATCTATACAGTCATGGCCAAAAATATCAGTACCCTTGGTAAATATTTAAATCTTTTATTTAAAAAATTCACAAAAATCTAACCTTTCATTGGATAACAAGAATTAAAAATGGGGGGAAATATCATTATGAAATAAATGTTTTTCTCAAATACACGATGGACACAATTATTGGCACCCCTAGAAATTATTATGAGTAAAATATCTCTGAAGTAAATTCCCATTCATATTCACAATTTTGAGCACTCCAGGGTGATTATGAACATGAAATTATCCAGCCATGGCTTCCTGTTTCACAGAAATATAAATAGGAGGGAAAACAAAGCCCAAATTCCCTTAATCATCCATCACAATGAGACAAAACAAAGAATATATTTCTGATGTGCAGCAAAAGATAATTGAGCTTCACAAATTAGTGAAGTGGCTTTAAGAAAAGAGCTAGAGCAGTGAAAATTCCCATTTCCACCATCAGGGCAATAATTAAGAATTTCCAATTAACAGAAAATGTTACGAATCTGCCTGAAAGAGGACGTGTGTCTATATCATCCTAATGCACGGTGAGGAGGAGAGTTTGAGTGGCTAAAGACTCTCCAAGGACCACAGCTGGAGAACTGCAGAAAATAGTTGAGTCTCAGGGTCAGAAAACCTTTAAAAAAAATTGTCAAACAGCACCTACATCACCACATGTTGTTTGGGAGGGTTTCAAGAAAAATTATTCTCGCTCATCCAAAAACAAACTCCAGCATATTCAGTTGTCAGACACAACTGGAACTTCAAATGGGACTGGCTTCTATGGTTAGATGTAACTAAAAAAGGAGCTTTTTAGCAGCAAACACTCAAGATGGGTTTGGTGAACACAGGGATAAAAAGTACCCCATGTGTACAATGAAATATACTGCTGTATTTTTGATGTTGTGGGCCTATATTTCTGCTGGAGGTCCTGGACATCTTGTTTAGACACATGGCATCATGGATTCTATCAAATACCAACAGATAAAAAATCAATAAATGACTGACTCTGTTAGAAATCTTATAATGGGCCATGTTTGGATCTTCCAACCGGACAATAATCCAAACACAAACCTCAAAAACATCACAAAAATGGGTCACTGAGCACAAAACCAAGCTTCTGCTATGGCCATTCCAGTCCTCTGAGCTGAACCTTATAGAAAATGAGTGTGGTGAACTGAAGAGGAGACGCACCATCATGGAGCTGGGAATCTGAAGGGTCTGGAGAGATTCTGGATGAAGGAATTGTCTCTGATCTCTTGTCAGGTGTTCTCTAAACTCATCAGGCATTATAGGAGATCATTTAGAGCTGTTAAACTGGCAAATGGAGGGTTCAAAAAGTATTGAATAAAAGGGTGCCCGTTAATTGTGGCCAATGTGTATTAGAGAAAAACATTTATTTCATAATGATAATTCCCCCCATTTTAAATTCTTGTTATCCGATGAAAGGTTAGATTTTTGTGAATTTTTTTTCAATAAAAGATCAAAAGGATTAACAATGCAGATTTTTGGCCATGACTGTATGTCCTTATTAGGGTCGTGGGGAGCTGGAGCCTAACCCAGCGTCTTGAGCCACAGGTGAGGAAACTCTCTGGATGAAAGGCCACATCACAAGGCTCACACATTTTAAGAAGTCGTTTTTATTGAATTTCGATTCCTTTGATATAGCATGAAGTGAAAATGTTCAGTTTTACTTCAGCATAATCAGTGGCACAGTTTTAACTCCATGTGGCTCAACTTACCCTCTCCCTACTGGAGGTTCAACTCACCCCGCTTTCCCCTGCATATGAAATGTCTTTATTCAAAATGTAAGATTTAAATGCGGCTTAAAGCGCCCCCTTGAGGACGACACGTGTGATTCACAAGGTGTTCAAGTAGGCGGCGATAATACACCACTTCTGTAACGAACCAAAGTGAAACAAAACAGAAGAAGAGTAGGTAGAGGCGCTCAAATCATGGCACAAAAGTCTCAGCCAAGAGATGAACAGACAACACCCATTAAAACAGCAGCAAATGCGTGTAGGCTGTGTGATCAGAGTTTAAATCCATCCAGATGTAATAAATACAGACTGTTTCACGGACGTAAGCTTGCGAACAAAGCGGATTACACGATCGTGCTGGAGGTATTTGTTAGCAAACTTCAGGACACGACTCCGGCCATCTGCGGCTCATGCAAAACTCTGTTATTGCGGTGCAAGCGCGTGTCCAAAGACGCAGAACGAATTAAAATGCTCATTGAGGATATGTGGAAGAAGACCAGAGAGAAACGGTGTGCGACTTCAATTCCTACACAAGAAGTGAAGAGACGAGAAGTGATGGACAGCATCATATAATGATGACAAAAACACTGCGTTCTCCTCCACTGACAGCGCTGCTGCTAAAGGATCCGACAATACTGTAACAAAGTCGCTGTCAAAACACGTTACTTCGCTATGGAGGATAATACACAGTCAAATGTTGACTATTTCTTGACAAATTCTTGCCAGAGGCCAGATTTATGCAGGCAAACTATATTAAATGAATTAAGATTGTGATATACCGTATATAATCTGCTATGTAATAAAATTGTAGTCTAAACATTACTTGCCTACTATGTTTAAAATAGTAAATAAACAGTAGGTATTACTCCTCCATAAATGTTTCAGACACTAGTGTGCTGCACTATTGTCATGTGCCCTCATCAGATTGGATATATATTGGTGCTGTCTAGTTATCACGTGGAAATAAATATGGTTATTTAATTTTTGATTCAGTTTCGTGTAAAAATGGCTGTTCAGAAAAGCACACTCTGTCATCCTTACAGTACCTGCGTTTTCTAGTATGTATATGTGAGTCAATATGGGAAGTGGGACCACTGATTTTTTTTTTTTAACAATACATTTGTTTGTATTGTGACTAGATGTTTATAATGAGCTGTTAATTTCTCAAAACTACATCAAAACATTTTACAGGTGAAACTAAGAACATATGAGGAGTTTCGACAGACTTTGCTTCAAACTGCAAAACATATTAAGGTCAGAATTAAACTATGTTTTCGGGTTATTTGAAAATGTTTATAAGTATATCTAACTTATTTCTCAATGCAGAAGTAGCCATTTCCTGTGAATGTGTAAGATTTCTGATTCATTAGCTGCTATAGGTAAATAAATGGTCTGTCATTCATTTTTCCTCTGTCTTTTATTACATTGTATATTTTTAAAACAGGGACACTAATCGGACTGTACTGCTCAGTAATAAATAAATAAATATAGACTTACAAACCAACATGAAAAAATAAATTGTGATAAAATTCTGGATCACGATCCTGCCTGAAAAATAAATCAATATGATATTTTTGCCATATTGCTCACCCCTAAATATAAGTTTTATTTGCACCACAAACCAATGTGTTTATGATTACTATAATAATATTATTGTTGATCATAATAATGTGAAATAGTTTGCAGTATCAGGCAACATAAATAACTGTTTTTGTACAGCTAATTGGAAGGGGTAATTCAAGTTAAAAATGGCTGGACACACACTTGCATTAAATAATAATGTGGATAGACTGTAGTGTTACCAACTGTAGTGTTGTGTATTTGTCTGAAATGTATTTTGTTTCAGTTTCAGGCTCAGCACATAGAGAGGCAGATTAAGGAGGAGTTTGAGAAACTTCACCAGTTTGTGTTGAAGAGTCAATAAGGATAACTAAACTGTGGAAGGAAGAACAGCAGAAGGGTCAGACAGTGAATGAGAATATTGAGAAAATGAACACAGACATTGTCTGATATCTATCTACATAGAGGAGGAGATGCAAACTAAAGATGCTTTATTCCTACAGGTATGAAGCATGTGTATTTACTTACAGCAGATTCAGTATCCTGGACACAAATGCAAAAAAAAGTTGTTTTTGTAAATTAACTTAAGTTTTGTTGTAGGTTTGTATCATTTACAAACTTCTGTGTTACAGAAGATGCAGAAAACTTGATTACAGTGAGTAAAGAGCACAACAATGAATTCAGCTCCATAAGAGTCATTTGTTTTATTTCATGTTTATGTGTCTCTTTCTTAAGCTTCTGTGACCTTTAACCCCAACACTGCTCATTGTAATCTCATCCTGTCTGATGACCTGACCAGTGTGAGGTACAGTGATGAGGAACAGACACTTCCTGATAATCCAGAGCGATTCAACATGTTTGCGTGTTCTGGGCTCAGTGGGTTTTGACTCTGGCTCGCACTGATGGGACGTTGAAGTCGGAGACAGTACAGGCTGGTTCTTCGGAGTGATGGCTGAATCTGCTCAGAGGAGGAATAAAATATTCTCAAGGAGTGGAATCTGGCTGGTGGCTCATTTCTTTGGTGAATATAAAGCACATGAACCACCACAATCACCAACTCTCCTCCCAGTGAAAGAGAAACTGCAGAGGATCAGGAGTTCAGATGGGCTGGGACAGTGGAAAGCTGTAGTTCTCTGACCCTCTTACTGACACACACATACACTCCTTTACACACACTTTCACTGAAAGATTATTTCCATTTTTTGGTGTTGGTTGTAACATTTCTCCTCTGCTCATGTAAATTCCTCAGTAAAAAGAACTCACTGTAGATCAAATTATTAAACTTAACACCCAGTTGTCTTCATTTAGTAATCTTTGACTCTGCTGCTGATTATGTTTAGTCATTTATGATAGATAGATAAATAAATAAACATGCTCATTGACCTTTTGATGCTAAGTCTATTAAAAGGCATGTATATATTTAAAGGGATAGATACCCAAAAATGAAAGTTCTGTCATCATTTACTCACCCTCAAGTTGTTCCAAACCTGTACAAATTTCTTTCTATTTATTTTTCTAAAATCAATGTGTTTATATGAAGAAAGAAATCCATAATTGTGCCTATTTATAAGTTACATGTCTCGTTCAGGTTAGGCCATTCAAAATTTACCTCTGATTGGATTGACAATGACAAAGTGACTTTTTTTTTATAATTTGTGATTACTGGATTTTTCTTTTATTATTTGCGATTGCTTTCACAGCAGTTGTTATTGGCAACTAAAACTATTAATAACCTTAATTATAATTTTTGGTAATTATGCTGAGATAAAATGACAATTTTATATGAATTCTTCAACTTAAAAAAATTAAATAATTAAAAAATAATGAAAATTAGAAATGTTGCCTTGGCAGTTAATTAAAATGTTTATGTACTTAAAGTTCTAAAACTAAAATGAAAATAAATTAAGGCTATATAGGAATATGACAAAAGCAAATAAAATGAGTAAATTTTAAATGAAAACTGCACATGTAAAAGCTCATTTAAAACATGAATCAATAATATAATTACAATTTTTAATGAAACATTTTAAAACTTGGCAAATTATTTTATTAATTTATTCATCCGGACTTTCAATGACTGTGGGAACCCTGAATAATCAACCATTTGAATTACAAATTGTATTTATTTAGCATTTTCAGAAATACTATTACTTTAGCATTTACATAATCACTGATTAACATGCTAGTTTCAAGCTAAGCTATTACACGTTACACATCTAAGTCCATCTTCTTGGTCTTAATGCCACAAAGATTTTTTCCTCCTCTCTGTCTTTCCATCTCTTTCCACTATCAAACTCACTTTGTCTCAGTGGAGATCTGCAGTAGAGGGGTGCTGATTTCACTGGACTGGTAACCGCTGGTGACTCTAAGCAGGCAGCTGAGGAGCATGTCTTTGGCCCGTGCCGTCTCCATGTTCTGCTCACGGCTCAGCTGGAGAGTCATCTGATCCAGACTGGTCTGCAGTAACTCAGAGGCCATGACGGGCCTGGTCACCACGGGTCCCTCAGTCAGGTACTGCTTGTACAGCTCCAAAAGCTTCTGTTCCAGGTAGCCATTGAGCTGTGAGTTAGAGAGGGGCTGGCTGCACTGAAGAAGAGAGGGAAGCTCACGCCCGCTTTCTTCCCTCCAGCGCCTCGAACTCCTGTATTCGTGGACCAGAGGAGGCAGGAGGGAGGGGGAGGGAACATCTCCAGACAGGAGGAAGGGCCCAGGCTGGGGGTCTTGAATGAGATTGCCCTGTACATCCCCTGTGCAGGGGCTGAGCGGCAGCACCTGGCCACCAGCAATATGTAAATCGCTGTAATGCTGGCAGATGCTGTGGCAGCATGAAGGCACCAAAAAGGCCTCTGCTTCTGGGGCGTCTGCAAGCCTGGGAATATCCACACCTATGGCCAGTTGCCATCCTGCCTCAGGGTCCGTGGAGGAAGGATGAGCATCGCTCTGCTGGGTCTTGGTCCAGGTTGTATTTTCTAGAGATGAGTGGACGGAGCTTTGTGCTGAGAGGAGGCAACTTGGCAAAGACGATGATAGCACTGTGACCGTGCAGCATGTTAGGGGATTTACACACTCACGTTCAGCTTCAAACACCAAACTCCACAGCTTACCTTCACACAACATCTACAGTACACAAACACAGAAGATAAATCGGTTCACACTGAACTCAGATGGCCTAGCATTCAACAGTTTAAGGTCAGAAAAGAAAGAAAGAAATACTTTGTGCAAGGATGCATAATATTCATCAAAAGTGACAGTAAAGACTTTACAGAAATTTCTATTTCAAATAAATGTTCTTTAGAATCCGGGAAAAATGCATCACAGTTTCCACACAAAATAATGAGCAGCAAGAAAAAAATGTCTTCAGAATTTTAGAATGATTTCTGAAGTCTGGAGTAATGGATGCTGAAAATTCAGCTTTGCCATCACAGTAATTAAAATAATTATTATGAATTGTAATAATATTTATAATAATATAAAACTGTATTTATAGATACACTACACACTTGGTGGGCCACATGAAATCACAAGGCTGTATGTGGCCCATGGACAAAAATATCATCGCTTAGTCCATCTCACATTACCCCAAGAATATAAAGTTAAAGTAATCTAAGACATTTTTGCATCTTTCACAATTTACTGTGATTGTCATTACCCAATACTTCAGACCAATTAAGAAGACTAGAATCCAGCTAGAATGTGGAAGACAAAAGGAGGATTATGGTACATAGATAGACAGACAGTTCCCTAAAGCTTACCTTTTTTTCTACTGAAGAATTTCTGATTGTTGAGCTGTGGTGGTTCTGTACAGTTCTGTCTCTTTCTCTGAGTCTCCGCCGTTTTTAAGCACTGCTGTAGTGGTTTTTATTTCACTGTAAGTGAAAGTTATGCTATAGTTGTTCAGTTTTATGCTCCACTGAGGGAGGAAGTGAAAGTATTATGAAATTCTGTCTTCCATGTAAATTTGGAACCATATTTATGTGCATTTATAAATGCCTGTTCTCATGATCCAAGCTTGTTATATTCATTACAATAGACTTAAATGAGCTGTTCAATTTGTGTAATGTGCTATTATCCATCAACAGGTTGAGTATTTCCACACACCTCAGACCAGCACACCTCCTTTGCCGTTTCCCCTAGATTTCCTGTTTTTGTAAGAGGAGGTCGTTAGTAATTTCCATAATGGAGTGTCTTTAAGTACATAAAACATAAAAGCTATTGTGGTGAATAAAAGGACTGTCTGTGCTAATAGGAGATGGACCATGGTCCTATTCTAGGTATTGATTGGCACATTGTTGTATTCTGTAATTCTTTTTATCTCTCACGCTAATTCAAGCAGCTGTTATATTTGGCAGTTTCATTAGAATGAAAAAAATTTCTCTATAGACCGCATATTTCCTCTAATACCAACGTTTGCACCTGCAGCTATTCGGAATCTTATGTAACAGTGAATCTTTATTTCCCCAATGGAACCAAATAATCCAATTCCAATGTGATTTAAACCACTGACATGTAGATTGAACACACGTCTATGTAGTGCCGGTTAATCGGCTAAAGGGTCAGTGACAAAATGCTGCATCACCTACATTCATTATTCATGTGATGATCTGTCTATCTTACGTAAAAATAACGATTACCCGATGAAGTAACAAGTGAACAAGGACATATACACGCACATTATGCTTTCTCACAATGTTCTCATAATATGCACAAGAAGAATGTATATACTAGTTTTTAAGAGTAATGCCTATGAAAATAATCAGTACTTATTTAGACAGACAAAAATTCAGATCACAAAACCAGTCAAATTGTCTGATGTTTTAATGTATACAACCTGTGGAGAGTGTCATGCCACTTAAAAAATTTTTTGCATGCCGGTTCATTATTGTGCTTTTATCTCAAATAACCCACCCAAAAAAGCATTTAATTCAAAGGGTCAGAGAGAGGGTTAATGTGTGTGTACATATATATATATATATAGAGAGAGAGAGAGAGAGAGAGAGAGAGAGAGAGAGAGAGAGAGAGAGAGAGAAAATTATTGTAAATGAATAAAAACAAGAAAATAAGATTGCTCACTTGAAGCAACAAAGACAGTTTGCATTTGAGGATCCTTAGATCCTTCAATACACACAAGGAATAAACTCCCTTAATGGTGACCACACAGCTCCCAGAGTCCACCCAATACCCCACCAGAAACTTTAGCCGTCCCATCGTAGTGCCTCTAGCTCAAGTGTCTGACTCATTTGTTTAATATGAATAGATCTGTACTCAACTTTGTTTTTATCATCCTGAGTCCCAGCAATTTATTACTTTTAAGTTCTGATAATATATCTGAGACCTCATTTATAATCATAATTTAGCAAATACATGGTAGTACTGTCATTTTTATTATTTTATTTTTTGTAGTAACAGGAAAAACAATACAGTTCAACATACCATCATGTTAAACCTAAAAGCACCACAGAACATAACACTTACTGTTCATTTCAATGTATTAAAATGTATTAACTTATGATGGTTTTAAATTATTTTTATAGGCCTATTATTTTTACATTTAGCTTGTTATTTTTAAAAATAAGTTTATATGAAGTTGTTAAATGTTGCTAAATGTGGGTTAAACACAAGTCTGTTTTCCATCTTTTAACTATATATTCAGTTACATATAGTAAATGTTAAATGATGTTCCGAATTATAGGCTATTTAGCAAGAAAGTCAATAGAATACAATAGCGACCTGTAATTTAGGAGATCTTTTATCCAAGGCGATTTATGGTTTACCTGAAGCATCCTTAAGGTGCACACATCTTCGGATTAAATCGTTTTTATGCATACGAATCTGCATATAATGTTATGTAACATATGCATCATAGGTCTAACTGGGATAGTCAGCAGATGCATGTAGCCTAATATATCTAATGTTGGTTCATTATTCATGTGTTAGTGTAGAGTTACAAGCGCACCGTCGCCATGGCTGCGTTAGAAACTTACCATGACTTCTTTCATACAGATAAGAAATGATCATCGCCTATAATATGTCCTTAACGCGTTTGGCTCAAAAACAGCTGTTCAGCACCATGGACAAAATCAACCAACAGAACTCCATCTTGGCTGTGGATTTCATCAACATATAAAGTAAGTTTTCGCGCGTGGAGCAACGCGGAGAGGGATATGAAGAAGCAGAACAGGCTCACCTATAAAAGTTAAAGGTTACTAAACAAGCTAAGTAATCTATTTGACGTTTTTAACGCTTTTTTAAATGACTTACTATTTATGAAGTGTCTCGATCAAGGACAAAATGGACCAACATCCTTTCACATATCAGCCCAGATATTTAACCACTAAACTACAACACCCAGACACCGACTGTGATGTTTAAAAAAATAAACGCAGCTTTCCGTCCGAACCATCTTGGACCTCGCTCGCGGGACAGGTTCAGGTCCAATGAGGACTACCACAGCGCGTGCACTGTGAAACTGGTCCGGAGCACGTCTATGCTCGTGGTCGGGGAGAGCAGACGCGCGCCGCAGGACACCACGCTGAAGCGGAGCGTGAGCGCCGTGAGCGTCGAGTCCAGCACGGCCCTGTATTACTACCAGAGCCGAGAGGACCGAGTATGGCTCTATTCCCAGAACCAGAACTGCTTAGAGTACTTACAGGAACTGGTGGCGCTCAGGCGTCAGTACACCAAGAGCATCAATGACCTCAAGAACAGCGAACGTAAAGAGACCACGTCCCGCAAGAAGAACCCCGCACCCCGGCCACCGCAAAACAGAGCTGCACAGGTGAGAGGCAACAAGGCAAGGTTTGCATGTTTAAACCTAATAGAAGAAATTGAGAACATTATTAGGGCAAAGTAAAGCAAGTTGTGCCCGTTTGTCTACTTTCAACCGAATTAGGAGTTTAGGAGGCAAGAGTCGTAGTTAATAGTGAGAATTGGACCTTAAAATAAAGTGTGAGAAAAGAAACAGTCAAATCTTGATTTAAAAAATAGGAAAATATGTAATGTTGTTCCCTTTTTGCAGTTCACTAAACTATATTTGTCTGTTGTAGGTTCTTTAGTTTTGTGGGAAAATCCTTGATCGTTTTTTAAAGAAGGATTGCATTACCAGGCTATTAATTTTTAAGAGGTACAACAGTTTTAGTTTTGTGCTTTATCAGTTCTAAAAATAGTACAAATGTCAAAGGAACCTATGCTAATGAAATTAGTTTGAATAAGCAATGCAACTAAAAGTATGCATAATACATACATCATCTTAATTCAAAGACTTCAAGGCCTGAACCTTCTGCTCCACCAATCCCAAATGAGGAAGACACACTCCAGTTCTTTGATGCAGTCATTGCAAGCTGTGACCCAGAGCCCAGTCGAAAACCACATATGGATAATGGGCATGCAGATGTGGACTTCATAGGTGAGTGTGGAGCTTATTACTTAACCTTATCTTTACATTCAAACTCTAGTGAACTCTAAAGACTGCATGGAAGATGCAATTGTAGGATGTTGCACATGTGTACATCTTAATAGAAAGCTTGGTCAACTAGATGTATTTAGTTTTTTCCCCTTCATGGCTCACTCATTAATTTTTTATTGTTTATGTCATGTCTGTTTCTCTCCATCCTCCTATTTCAATGTTTAATTAGTGGCTACTAGTACCAGCGAACATGACCTTCACTCTAACTGGGTACTTCGGGACCCTCGTCGAATCTCCATGACGGAGTCGCAACCCAAGAATTCAGGTATCAGTCACGGGCAGGCAGCCCAGCGGAAGGGGAACATGGGAAGCACAGGTAGCAGGAGATGTCTGCAACGAAACCCAATCCACCTGCCGAAAGTGGTGGAGAGTGCCTTTCAGACTCTGCGCTTCAAACCCAAGCTCAAGAAGAAAGACTAGCTGCTTAAGCAACACTGTTTAATTACACTGTTTGTCCCCAGATGACAACTAAAAGTTCACAGTTGTGCAATCAAGAAGTTGGACCTGGAAGAAAGAATAAAGAATAGTCTGAATCACCACAGAGGATGTGAGCTCTGTGACGTAATGTCAATGCTTACTCACTGCCCAAGCTTCATAAATTATCCACAGCAGATCAGAATCTTTTTGTCAGCAGCTCTCGATAACAAACGCTTGAGGCCATTAACGGAGCGTAACCACTGAACAATCATCCTGCGCACTGATTCCAGACAGAGCAACAAGAATTTCCTTATCACAATAACGCAGATCCGAGAATCACCTGTCTGGTGAAACAGTCAGATATTCAGACAGGGATCAGACATACGAGTGATGCAAAACACATCAAGGCCAAGGAGCTAGCTATTAACTGCCTAGTTATGATAGGTGAGTCTTAATTAACCAAATGCAAAACTAACACCTGTATTTTGCATTTGTTAAAGGGTTAGTTCACCCAAAAATAAAAATTAGACTGTGTTTTACTTACCCTCGAAGCATCCTAGGTCTGTATGACTTTCTTCTTTCAGACGAATCCAGTCAGAGATATATAAAAAATTGTCCTGGCTAATCCAAGCTCTATCATTGGAGTCAGCGGGTGTTGCAGTTGAACAGTCCACAAGTCGTCAAATAAAGCGCGCGCATTCATAATAAAACACACTTCACACGGCTCCGGAAGCAAAGTTTCCTTACTTTAACAAAGTAGTCTCCTCTTGGCGTATTTCGAATTCCGACATTGTGTTGTCTCTCCGCATTCGTCACTAATCACGCAACGCCGACGTGCTACGTCATCCGCCGGCACGGCTTCCGCATATGACAGTTGGTGGAAGTGATATAAAAGTGTTTATTACGTTTGAAATATGGATATTTTTCTCACAAAAACACATGGATTCACTACAGAAGGCCTTTATTCACCCCCTGGAGCCGTGTGAAGCACGTTTTATTATGAATGTGCACGCTTTATTTGACGACTAGTGGACTGTTCAACTGCAACAACCGCTGACTGCAATGATGGAGCTTGGAATAGCCAGGACAATTTTTAATATAACTCCGACTGGATTTGTCTGAAAACACAAGCCAATTTCCATTTTTGGGTGAACTAACCCTTTAAGTTTAATACAGTAAAACTTTGGGGATCCTTACTACAGCATTTCTTTATATGACATCCCTCAAACTGGTACTAGGTGCCTTAGTTAGTGTGTAGGTTTGTACAATCTTTTTTTATTAATGTTTATGATGATCTGTAAGTATACCAGTAAGCAAGAAAAGAGTGCTCAATTGTGTTAACTACTTCAGCTACTGTTCAAGTGATGTATTTCTACTAGTGAGACTGGGTTTTTTTTTAGCATTAAAGCATATAAAGAGGAACTAGATGCACGTGTTTGCTAGGTGCCTTAGTTAGTGTGTAGGTTTGTACAATCTTTTTTTATTAATGTTTATGATGATTTGTGATTATCTGTAAGTATACCAGTAAGCAAGAAAAGAGTGCTCAATTGTGTTAACTACTTCAGCTACTGTTCAAGTGATGTATTTCTACTAGTGAGACTGGGGTTTTTTTAGCATTAAAGCATATAAAGAGGAACTAGATGCACGTGTTTTAATCCAGAACTAAAAAGAGCTGGTTTCTTTTTTTGAAAAAAGGAAGCAGGAATTGGGTATTACCCTTTCAAACTATAAAAAGTAAAATCATAATAACAACAGGTGCAATGAGTCTTTAGCAGCAAATAATAGTGAATAAAGTTGAAGGAAATTGACTACTATTACATATACACATCATAAACCAATGAAGAATGTGTTTTATATACTTAAACGTTTGGGGTCAGTATGTGAATTGGTGGGTTTTTGTTAAATGTGAGCCAAAATCATCACAATTAAAAGAACCAAAGACTTAAACTACTTCAGTCTCTGTGCATTGAATTTATTTAATACACGAGTTTCACAATTTGAGTTGAATTACTGAAATAAATTAACTTTTCCATGACATTCTAATTTATTGAGATGCACCTGTATATATAAAGAAATTAATGCTTTAATTCAGCAAGGATGCTTTAAGTTCACCAAAAGTGATAAGATTTTTTTAACTGAAGTATTGTATAGCGCTGCTGCATTAAGCACAGCACATTATGAGTGGCAAATAAAGCAATCAGTGGAGCAAAAAATGTTTTCTAATATCTTTATTAGCTAAATGTTCGACACTCACACAAACACTCACTCAGCTCTTCTCTTGTTTGACTTTGGGGCTGAAGAACGCAGATAAGCACTTCATGCCAGATTTGTCTACTTTGGCAAGACTCTTCTGAGCAGCAGTCATCTTCTTTGGTGGCTGAGATAACATAGAACATATTTTAAATATTAGAATGATCAAAACTGTAGTACAGTAGCTAAGTAGGAAAAGTACATTTACAACCAATAATATTTTAATAATAATAACCAATAATATCATTTTTAGGCATAGACAGAGAAAAAGACAGTTCTGCTGTAGCATGTAATGCCATTTCTTCCAATGCTTGTATCATAAATCCCATCACCACTGTTTGTGATTCTAACTCACTTTTTGTGCAAAATTAGCACTGTTGAACTTGGTGTAGTCTTCCCCGGCCTCTACTGGTTTATCTGACAGTTTCCGTTTCTACCGAATGCAAGACAGCAGTCAGAAAAACTAAGTCCAACAAAAGATCTTTTTGAATCTAAGTGAACTGCTACACCAATCCTCTAAATGCATTCAGAAACAAAGCATTTATTATGCTTCTTGAAACAATGACAATCTGCTTGGGTTAAAGAAGAAATAGAAATCAGAAAGCAAATTTTTAAGGCATAAAATCAAGTAAAGCAAGGACAGACATAATTTAACTATTAACATGCAAGCATGGCAGTAACATAATATGCAAATGGCACACTGGTATTTCAAGCCAAAAGATTTACCTTAGAAGGCGGCTCTGTCTCTTTAGGGCTGGATATCTCTGGCAACCTTGTAACATGAGACAAAAAATTTTATACCTACAGAAATCTGACTATACAAATAACATGGTACAAAGTAAATGACAGTCTGGGAATTAGAGATGGGCGATATGGGCTTTAAAATATATCACGATAATTTCTGATATTTATTGTGATAACGATATCAATGACGATAATTTAGGGAATCCTGTTTCTTTAGAGCAGTGGTCACCAACCTTTTTAGGCCCAAAATCCCTGACCTCGGCCTTTATGAAAGACAAGATCTACCTATTGATAGAAAAAGACATCCCGTATTGTACTTCAAATTTGAGGCCTTTTACTTAGTATTTTAATTAGTGATGCGCCGATCATAGCAGATTCAGAATTCAGATTTTCTTTTCTTTCTTTCGTTTTTTTTTAAACTAGCAAATTAGATACTGATACTGATTTTTAAGTAAATTTGTTTATTGGCTATTCCGATCATAGCGGATTCAGAATTCAGATTTTCTTTTCTTTCTTTCGTTTTTTTTTAAAACTAGCAAATTAGATACTGATACTGATTTTTAAGTAAATTTGTTTATTGGCTATTTGCTTTATAACAAACAAACTGGCTTTAAACAAAAATATCTAGCCATTTGAAATTAGAGGCAACCACTGCATTTTAATTACGATCTGCATGGGCAGTTGTTTTTGATTTGATTTAGATTAATTCCAGGATTTAAAACAAAAACAGAATTGTCTGACTTTAGGTGTTATTTATTTATTTGCTGCATAAAACATCTGCACGAAACAAAAACAGCAGGTCTGAATGAGACGCACTCATCAGAGCACTGGGTTGCCAGGTTTTCGCAATAAAACTAGTCCAATTGCGTTTCGAGGAGGGTTCCTCTGTAAAAATCGCATTCAGGAGGTAAAATACATGTTTTTCGGCGGGGATCTTCAAGTAAAATTCACATTCCAGGGATTAAATATCATGTTATTGGGGTCGCTTCATCGCGATCGACGGGTTGGCGACCACTGCTTTAGAGAAAAGTATTACCTTTCCTATTTTTACCCAAAATAGGGTGTTGTGAGCATTACTGCCCCCATGCATAGCAGAAGTAATGCTCCAGGAAGAAGTATCCAGTGATCGCTGTAGCTGAATAAAACGCAGATAAAGACATTTTAACTGAGGAAACCTGAAGACAATAAACATGCGATTGCACAAAATTTATGGTATCTGTGTTCTTCAAACAATCTTGGGTATGTTTTATAAGGATAAAGTATATTTATAATGCAATGCTAATCAACATAGCCTTTATCACTGTATATAATGCTATAAAAAAGTATGATTTCTGCCTTATTCTGTTATAAGAAACCACATCTGATCACAAAGATAAGTTATTTCAAACACTCGACTATGTTATGAAGTTAATATGGAGAAAAAGCATGTCAATAAATTAAAATATCTTTGTTGGACAACAGGTTTGTAAACGACTCATACACATGTAAAACTGTGTCGCACATGTGCTACTGTAGTACATTTACTCAAGGCTCAGACCGATTTTTGTCGCACTGTACAGCCCTATCCAAACCTGTTCCAGATTGTAGAAGGAGCTGCTCAATTTCACGTCCGCCTTCTTTCACGTTACTCCACAGTCGTACACAGAAATATGTCAACAACTAGATTTTATCGTTATTATCGTGGGAAGACGAATTCGCAAACGATAAGATATCGCCCATCCCTACTGGGAATGAGAGCAGGGTGTTTATTGGCCACTATAAAGCTGATAAATATGATATCACACTATATAGAGGTACACTGGTGCTCTAGCAGTTCATAACCAAAACTGCATGAATATGATGAGTCACACAGGTATTGGGCTACTCGGTTGCGGTTGATGTCCCACAAGGTCTAAAATAGCCTGAATATAAACACTTAATATAGGTGTACTGTAGTGATCCAGGATAAGTCAAAAACACATTTTTAGAAGATTGATTCATGATGTACTCACTCATTATTTTCATTTTGAACAAAAAAACTAGTTACATGGTGTACCACTATTTGTGAAGTGATGTGATTGATCAGTGCATGATCAGTGTAGGTATACATACTGCAGATGCTTGAGGAGATCTTTGCTCAGGTCTTCACTGATGTACTCTGATATGAGACCATGTGCATAACGTAAGTAGTCCTCTAAAAAAAATAACAAACAATAACATCAGCAAATAATGCATACAAACATAATCTACCCCGATTTATTCACCCTTTTTACCTTCAGTAGCATCTTCCTGTTTCACTCTGACAAACGTGCTGGATTTCACTCCTCCACCCACAGATATGTTGCTCTTTTTGAGTGTGCTTACTGTGCGTTGGATCTAAAAAACATTTTTCAAAATATTTTTAAAAGCAACTTAAAGGGTTAGTTCACCCAAAAATGAAAATCGGCTTGTGTTTTACTCACCCCCGAGGCATCCTAGGTGTATATGACTTTCTTCTTTCAGACGAATCCAGTCGGAGTTATATTAACAATTGTCTTTGATCTTTCAAGCTGTTTAATGCCCCTCAGTGGGTGTTGCATTGCTTCAGTCCAAAAGAAGTGAAATAAAAATCGCCGATCCATAAAAACAAAAAAAAGTGTCTCACACGGCTCCGGGGGTGAACAAAGGCCTTCTGTAGCGAATCAATGCATTTTTGCAAGAAAAATATCCATATTCAAAACGTAATAATCACTTGAATCTAGCTTGCGCTCACTGTTGTAAACAGAAGCAGTTCCGGGGGAATTACGTATGAGGTCGGCTTTGTGCATGCACCGCTCAGAAGTGACGCACGCGTATACGCAGCGGAGAGATCAAAACAAAACAACGGTCAAGAATTAGAAGTACAAAACGAGGATTTGTAAAGAAGAATGTCAGAGGATTTCGATATAAGCCAAAAGGAGACTGGTTTTCCTTTGCTAAAGTAAGGAAACTTTGCTTCCTTTGATCCTGTAAACAAACGTTGGTTTTCACGAGACTCACCGGCGCATGTGCGACGCAGAACTCATACGTCATCAGCCCGGAACTGCTTCGGTGTACAACTTTTGGCACAAGCTACATTAAAGTGATTATTACGTTTTGAATATGGATATTTTACACTGCCAAAAGCATCAAAAGTTGGTTAAATGACCATGGTGTTGGTGTGCTTGACTGGCCAGCAAACTCACCAGACCTGAACCCTATAGAGAATCTATGGGGTATTGTCAAGAGGAAAATGAGAAACAAGAGACCAAAAAATGTAGATGAGCTGAAGGCCACTGTCAAAGAAACCTGGGCTTCCATACCACCTCAGCAGTGCCACAAACTGATCACCTCCATGTCACGCCGAATTGAGGCAGTAATTAAAGCAAAAGGAGCCCCTACCAAGTATTGAGTACATGTACAGTAAATTAACATACTTTCCAGAAGGCCAACAATTCACTAAAAATGTTTTTTTATTGGTCTTATGAAGTATTCTAATTTGTTGAGATAGTGAATTGGTGGGTTTTTGTTAAATGTGAGCCAAAATCATCACAATTAAAAGAACCAAAGACTTAAACTACTTCAGTCTGTGTGCATTGAATTTATTTAATACACGAGTTTCACAATTTGAGTTGAATTACTGAAATAAATTAACTTTTCCATGACATTCTAATTTATTGAGATGCACCTGTATATATAAAGAAATTAATGCTTTAATTCAGCAAGGATGCTTTAAGTTCACCAAAAGTGATAAGATTTTTTTAACTGAAGTATTGTATAGCGCTGCTGCATTAAGCACAGCACATTATGAGTGGCAAATAAAGCAATCAGTGGAGCAAAAAATGTTTTCTAATATCTTTATTAGCTAAATGTTCGACACTCACACAAACACTCACTCAGCTCTTCTCTTGTTTGACTTTGGGGCTGAAGAACGCAGATAAGCACTTCATGCCAGATTTGTCTACTTTGGCAAGACTCTTCTGAGCAGCAGTCATCTTCTTTGGTGGCTGAGATAACATAGAACATATTTTAAATATTAGAATGATCAAAACTGTAGTACAGTAGCTAAGCAGGAAAAGTACATTTACAACCAATAATATTTTAATAATAATAACCAATAATATCATTTTTAGGCATAGACAGAGAAAAAGACAGTTCTGCTGTAGCATGTAATGCCATTTCTTCCAATGCTTGTATCATAAATCCCATCACCACTGTTTGTGATTCTAACTCACTTTTTGTGCAAAATTAGCACTGTTGAACTTGGTGTAGTCTTCCCCGGCCTCTACTGGTTTATCTGACAGTTTCCGTTTCTACCGAATGCAAGACAGCAGTCAGAAAAACTAAGTCCAACAAAAGATCTTTTTGAATCTAAGTGAACTGCTACACCAATCCTCTAAATGCATTCAGAAACAAAGCATTTATTATGCTTCTTGAAACAATGACAATCTGCTTGGGTTAAAGAAGAAATAGAAATCAGAAAGCAAATTTTTAAGGCATAAAATCAAGTAAAGCAAGGACAGACATAATTTAACTATTAACATGCAAGCATGGCAGTAACATAATATGCAAATGGCACACTGGTATTTCAAGCCAAAAGATTTACCTTAGAAGGCGGCTCTGTCTCTTTAGGGCTGGATATCTCTGGCAACCTTGTAACATGAGACAAAAATTTTTATACCTACAGAAATCTGACTATACAAATAACATGGTACAAAGTAAATGACAGTCTGGGAATTAGAGATGGGCGATATGGGCTTTAAAATATATCACGATAATTTCTGATATTTATTGTGATAACGATATCAATGACGATAATTTAGGGAATCCTGTTTCTTTAGAGCAGTGGTCACCAACCTTTTTAGGCCCAAAATCCCTGACCTCGGCCTTTATGAAAGACAAGATCTACCTATTGATAGAAAAAGACATCCCGTATTGTACTTCAAATTTGAGGCCTTTTACTTAGTATTTTAATTAGTGATGCGCCGATCATAGCAGATTCAGAATTCAGATTTTCTTTCGTTTTTTCGTTTTTTTTTAAAACTAGCAAATTAGATACTGATACTGATTTTTAAGTAAATTTGTTTATTGGCTATTTACAAACAAACAAACAAACTGGCTTTAAACAAAAATATCTAGCCATTTGAAATTAGAGGCAACCACTGCATTTTAATTACGATCTGCATGGGCAGTTGTTTTTGATTTGATTTAGATTAATTCCAGGATTTAAAACAAAAACAGAATTGTCTGACTTTAGGTGTTATTTATTTATTTGCTGCATAAAACATCTGCACGAAACAAAAACAGCAGGTCTGAATGAGACGCACTCATCAGAGCACTGGGTTGCCAGGTTTTCGCAATAAAACTAGTCCAATTGCGTTTCGAGGAGGGTTCCTCTGTAAAAATCGCATTCAGGAGGTAAAATACATGTTTTTCGGCAGGGATCTTCAAGTAAAATTCACATTCCAGGGATTAAATATCATGTTATTGAGGTCGCTTCATCGCGATCGACGGGTTGGCGACCACTGCTTTAGAGAAAAGTATTACCTTTCCTATTTTTACCCAAAATAGGGTGTTGTGAGCATTACTGCCCCCATGCATAGCAGAAGTAATGCTCCAGGAAGAAGTATCCAGTGATCGCTGTAGCTGAATAAAACGCAGATAAAGACATTTTAACTGAGGAAACCTGAAGACAATAAACATGCGATTGCACAAAATTTATGGTATCTGTGTTCTTCAAACAATCTTGGGTATGTTTTATAAGGATAAAGTATATTTATAATGCAATGCTAATCAACATAGCCTTTATCACTGTATATAATGTTATAAAAAAGTATGATTTCTGCCTTATTCTGTTATAAGAAACCACATCTGATCACAAAGATAAGTTATTTCAAACACTCGACTATGTTATGAAGTTAATATGGAGAAAAAGCATGTCAATAAATTAAAATATCTTTGTTGGACAACAGGTTTGTAAACGACTCATACACATGTAAAACTGTGTCGCACATGTGCTACTGTAGTACATTTACTCAAGGCTCAGACCGATTTTTGTCGCACTGTACAGCCCTATCCAAACCTGTTCCAGATTGTAGAAGGAGCTGCTCAATTTCACGTCCGCCTTCTTTCACGTTCCTCCACAGTCGTACACAGAAATATGTCAACAACTAGATTTTATCGTTATTATCGTGGGAAGACGAATTCGCAAACGATAAGATATCGCCCATCCCTACTGGGAATGAGAGCAGGGTGTTTATTGGCCACTATAAAGCTGATAAATATGATATCACACTATATAGAGGTACACTGGTGCTCTAGCAGTTCATAACCAAAACTGCATGAATATGATGAGTCACACAGGTATTGGGCTACTCGGTTGCGGTTGATGTCCCACAAGGTCTAAAATAGCCTGAATATAAACACTTAATATAGGTGTACTGTAGTGATCCAGGATAAGTCAAAAACACATTTTTAGAAGATTGATTCATGATGTACTCACTCATTATTTTCATTTTGAACAAAAAAACGAGTTACATGGTGTACCACTATTTGTGAAGTGATGTGATTGATCAGTGCATGATCAGTGTAGGTATACATACTGCAGATGCTTGAGGAGATCTTTGCTCAGGTCTTCACTGATGTACTCTGATATGAGACCATGTGCATAACGTAAGTAGTCCTCTAAAAAAAATAACAAACAATAACATCAGCAAATAATGCATACAAACATAATCTACCCCGATTTATTCACCCTTTTTACCTTCAGTAGCATCTTCCTGTTTCACTCTGACAAACGTGCTGGATTTCACTCCTCCACCCACAGATATGTTGCTCTTTTTGAGTGTGCTTACTGTGCGTTGGATCTAAAAAACATTTTTCAAAATATTTTTAAAAGCAACTTAAAGGGTTAGTTCACCCAAAAATGAAAATCGGCTTGTGTTTTACTCACCCCCGAGGCATCCTAGGTGTATATGACTTTCTTCTTTCAGACGAATCCAGTCGGAGTTATATTAACAATTGTCTTTGATCTTTCAAGCTGTTTAATGCCCCTCAGTGGGTGTTGCATTGCTTCAGTCCAAAAGAAGTGAAATAAAAATCGCCGATCCATAAAAACAAAAAAAAGTGTCTCACACGGCTCCGGGGGTGAACAAAGGCCTTCTGTAGCGAATCAATGCATTTTTGCAAGAAAAATATCCATATTCAAAACGTAATAATCACTTGAATCTAGCTTGCGCTCACTGTTGTAAACAGAAGCAGTTCCGGGGGAATTACGTATGAGGTCGGCTTTGTGCATGCACCGCTCAGAAGTGACGCACGCGTATACGCAGCGGAGAGATCAAAACAAAACAACGGTCAAGAATTAGAAGTACAAAACGAGGATTTGTAAAGAAGAATGTCAGAGGATTTCGATATAAGCCAAAAGGAGACTGGTTTTCCTTTGCTAAAGTAAGGAAACTTTGCTTCCTTTGATCCTGTAAACAAACGTTGGTTTTCACGAGACTCACCGGCGCATGTGCGACGCAGAACTCATACGTCATCAGCCCGGAACTGCTTCGGTGTACAACTTTTGGCACAAGCTACATTAAAGTGATTATTACGTTTTGAATATGGATATTTTTCTTACAAAAACGCATCGATTTG
>NW_015505462.1:1474420-1511952 GCF_001515645.1 Sinocyclocheilus grahami
CATCCTAGGTGTATATGACTTTCTTCTTTCAGACGAATCCAGTCGGAGTTATATTAACAATTGTCTTTGATCTTTCAAGCTGTTTAATGCCCCTCAGTGGGTGTTGCATTGCTTCAGTCCAAAAGAAGTGAAATAAAAATCGCCGATCCATAAAAACAAAAAAAAGTGTCTCACACGGCTCCGGGGGTGAACAAAGGCCTTCTGTAGCGAATCAATGCATTTTTGCAAGAAAAATATCCATATTCAAAACGTAATAATCACTTGAATCTAGCTTGCGCTCACTGTTGTAAACAGAAGCAGTTCCGGGGGAATTACGTATGAGGTCGGCTTTGTGCATGCACCGCTCAGAAGTGACGCACGCGTATACGCAGCGGAGAGATCAAAACAAAACAACGGTCAAGAATTAGAAGTACAAAACGAGGATTTGTAAAGAAGAATGTCAGAGGATTTCGATATAAGCCAAAAGGAGACTGGTTTTCCTTTGCTAAAGTAAGGAAACTTTGCTTCCTTTGATCCTGTAAACAAACGTTGGTTTTCACGAGACTCACCGGCGCATGTGCGACGCAGAACTCATACGTCATCAGCCCGGAACTGCTTCGGTGTACAACTTTTGGCACAAGCTACATTAAAGTGATTATTACGTTTTGAATATGGATATTTTTCTTACAAAAACGCATCGATTTGCTACAGAAGGCCTTTGTTCACCCCCCCGGAGCCATGTGAGACTTTTTTTTTAATGGATGGGCGATTTTTATTTAAGTTCTTTTGGACGGATGCATGCAACACCCACTGAGTGGCATTAAACAGCTTGAAAGATCAAAGACAATTTTTAATATGACTCCGACTGGATTCGTCTGAAAGAAGAAAGTCATATACACCTAGGATGCTTCGAGGGTACGTAAAACGCAGCCTAATTTTCATTTTTGGGTGAACTAACCTTTTAAAAACACACATTATTGAAATAATTGATGATTCTTATACAGGTTACACATTTTATAAACCTTTTTCTTGAGCCACTCCAAGGTCTTCTCCTGGTTATATCTGTGAAACTTTAAACCACCCACCTCTGAAAAAGAGGATTCAATTTTTATATATTGGACACAAAATTTGGACATCACACTGTATCTGTAACGAATTCGGCTCTATACGTTCCTACAAACTCAAATACACACCTTTCTCATCTGCCACATGATGAAGGGAATCCATTCCCTGTTTGCAAAGCAGAAGTCTTGTGCATTCAGGGTAATCCTCATCCATCACCATCTGCTCCACCGGCTGGAACTTTCCCTATAGGAAGAGTGCCATCATTACAGATGAAGCTCATGTAAATGTCTTTTATTATAATATTTGCATTAGTCGTTTACCTCAGTGGCGGTACTGCTAATGTATGGCAACAGCAGAAATAAAGGATCAACGGAAGTCGCATACAGCAGTCTACCATCTAAGGACACAGAAACAAAAGTGAACAATTAGTTCACCTCATAAGCAAATTACTAGATGATTAATAAAACGGAGCATCAAAATCAATGATCCATAATCACACGTCAAATGGATAGTTCATGTTCTGTAAGGAAAGCTTACCTCTTTGCAATGTCTGTCCAATAAACCAAGACCGAAAGTCTTCAGAAAAGGCTTTTACTTCATAAACACTGCAATCGCCACAACCAAACAGGTACAGTGAAGAACTTCCTGCACTCATTAATAAGGGCAGAACTGTTAGTCAGTTGCACTTTATTTAGATAGACCTCTGATAGACATCACCACTAAATACAGTTGTGCATCACATCTAACTAAACTGTCAGTTGCAGTTAATTAAATTGGTATAGTAACACCTGTAGCAGGATTCTTTAGTTTGATGAAGGACGGATCACCCTCTTCAGACCTGCCTGTGTCCAGTGCCGAATCTGAACGTGAAGGGCGGAAGGAAAACAAAAACTATCAAATTACATTAGATTTTTTTTTTAAGAAAACAGAATATCATGGAGATTAAGGTGGGCTTAAAAAGTATACTAACCCTCAAGTTTGAAATTAATAATGCATACTTAAACATTTGTCATAATTACAAAGTCTTAGTAAAATAAGGTGTGCACTGAAGACTGTATATAATGTTTCTGCATAGTCTATTTAAATCACATAATCTGCTTTTTTAAATAAGCAGCATTACTATATGGATGTGATGATGAATTTATGTGTTTTCATACACGGAAACTATTTGTGAGAATTGTTGATTTTCACATTTGGAAACCACAACAGAAAATGAAAGCTTACGAATTTCGTTAGTCATTCGAACAGGCAGCGTGTTTAGTTAATGAATTCATTAGTCGAAAGAGTGAATTCGTTACTCTACATTTTCATTTGTTCTGCAGCAGCTTGAAATCCGAGGGTTATGGATTTTTATTTAGCAGAACGGCCATATTATTGCTTTAAACTTCTCTTTTGCAATGGTTCCTATTTACTAACGTATCAAGTCGTTGTAAAATACCAGCAGATTGATTGGTTGTGTTTGGAATTAATCAAGATGATTTGATTTATCACTAAGAGAATGCTAATCTTAACGAAAACAGGCAAATATCTGACTGTTTCACTGGTAAAACGGCACAAATATGAATTGTATTGCCCTAAATTGCTTAGATCATTTTAATTTGATTAGATTATAGGCTATTTTGCTGGATTCCTGTTTATATATTTGACTTAATTCTAAAATCACCTACAGCCACGTAGTGATAATCGTTCGCCTGTATTTGCACATTTGAGAGTGAGTAGAGGAAGGTTGGAAAATGCTGAAAACCTCACCTCAGCTGTGTCAACAGGCAGTGTTTTTCCCTGTTATAAATAGCCCCACTTTCAAATTAACTTCCTAAACGCCACGTGCCATCCAAAATAAAACTATTCAAATAAAATATTCATATTGTAGGCAACATTTAGCATAAATCAATTGTAGCCTACGAATCCCTTGTTAATTAACTAGCAGCTGGATTACTCATACACCTAACTTTCACTGTTTTGCACATAAAGGTTATGAAAATTGGAAAATAAAAATACTCAAAAGTGAAAAGTGCTTATTTGCCTTAGTGCAAAAAAACGTGTAAACCTTAATATGAATAATGTTAAACTTTTTATACCATTATAAGTTGTTGAAAATCGTTGAAACAGGAAACACATGTGCTTAAGCAGCTGTGCTTACTGTTTAACATTCGTGCCATGCATCCTAACCCAAGTGAGGTTTAGCATATGATGATATTTGACAGGCTTTAGTTACTCTAATGCAGTTGAACACACCAAACAGCAGCCAATATCAGAAGCCAGCTGTTTCAAATCACAGTCAGTTCTTTCTTTATACTTTTTTTTTTTTTTCATAAAACACAAATATACTCTCAAATATGCTTATGCAGGTGTATTGCAAAGAAAGAAAGAAAGAAAGAGAAAAAAAGACATTTAGAGCAACTTCAAACAATGCTAAACAGCAGCCAATATCAGAAGCCAGCTGTTTCAAATCACAGTCAGTTCTTTCTTTATACTTTTTTTTTTTCATAAAACACAAATATACTCTCAAATATGCTTATGCAGGTGTATTGCAAAGAAAGAAAGAAAGAAAGAGAAAAAAAGACATTTAGAGCAACTTCAAACAATGCTAGCTTGTGATTTTTTGTTATCACGTATCAGTTTGAAGAAAATCTCGGATCTGTTCACGATTTTTTTTTCTTTATTAGCTTGTGATTTTTTGTTATCACGTATCAGTTTGAAGAAAATCTCGGATCTGTTCACGATGAAAGTTTCTTACCTCTATCATAATTTAAACAAAATATCTCGCATTGGACTCGCATATTAGACTTAGCAATATATAAGATGAGTCATCTGTGAACGTGCACTTGAGCGGATCATAGTAAAGCACTTGGCATCTCTCGCGTAAGCTGACGGTAAAGCCTGGTTCGCGCGCCATGCTGTGGAGCTCCGGTCTTATGTCGTCGAGATCAGTGTTGTGTGCAGTTATGACACCCGACTCGGTCGCTGCTCTGTAGCACGTGACCTAATCTGATCCAGTGTGGGTCGTAGGGTTTGAGTCTTGAGTATCTAAGGTCGAGCGCTGGCGCTTGGTTTTTTTTCCCCCTCTCGCGCAGCACTACCGCTCCGCCTCCTCAACGCGCAACTTTGACGCTGTGCATAAATACTGGAACAAAAGAACTTCCTCGATACCTTGTGAAACGGCAGTAAATAAGCTGGAACTGTTATGCGAACTGAAATTAACATGCAAGCGTGCCAGGAAAGGTATTTATTAGAACACCTCCCTAGAGTCAAATGATATCTTCATACACATCCTCAATTTTCCCCCCAGCGCTTTGGGTAAGTGCCATTCATATTGACTTTGAGGTAGCTGCTGATCTCTTCGCAGTGTAAATGGGCATAACTGTTTTAGTTTTTGAGCATTTTGTGAGGTATTAGACTTCCTGTGGTAGACCAAGAATAAATGAGGAAACTGGAATGTGTTTTTGTTGAAACAACAGGAGAGGCAACACTCGACCTCGGACTATCGGCGTCGAACTGTTGTTGAAAAGTTTTTGACTCTTAACTGGATCGCGGTCTTCACATCATGTTATTAATGTTCTAAAAAGTTGTTCAATTATAGCGTTACGTGAATCGAGGAAGTTGTAAATTGAACGACACTGTATGAAATCTAAAAAAAACCGCGCTGCTTGTCAAAAGTTCAGCAACAATTGCTATGCATAAGTTACCGGCTGTCTTCGAGATACGTCGTGTTATTGCTAACAGGTTTGGTTTAGAACCGTATTAAACTACTCAGTTTTTGTTTGCGTTGTTCATAAATAATTACAGGAAGTCCATAACGTGTACAACGAGTTTTCGTGAGTAGTCTTTTGTCGTGTTGATCTTCTCATGCAGTGAACAAAGAAGCGCGTAGCAAAGGCTCGGGACCCGAGAGCCCGTGGAAAGTAAGCACCCTGTTTACAATAATAACACTAGCTTCGTGACGTTGCAAGACTGACAGAGCTCTGCGCCAATGGCGTGCCACGGTTGCTTCGGCAAGAGTGACATCATCGGAGGACTGGCTTTGAGGGGCGGGACATCCGTGACGCGATTGTCTGGACTTGCCTGCAGTGCGCTTTGTTATTACTTTCCCCGCTGATGAAATATACAAAAACTGTCACGGATCAAAACACGAAGAATGTTCTTTCAGCATTTTAAAAGCATAGAGAAAATAATATTATATTTCTTTACAATGAAAGGTTAATGAATGATCTGTAGTGGTTAATAAA
Source organism: Sinocyclocheilus grahami (assembly GCF_001515645.1). Classification (NCBI taxonomy): domain Eukaryota; kingdom Metazoa; phylum Chordata; class Actinopteri; order Cypriniformes; family Cyprinidae; genus Sinocyclocheilus; species Sinocyclocheilus grahami. The sequence continues at coordinate 1,479,691 of NW_015505462.1, forward strand.
TGTAAAGTTGATCGCTTTAACAATTGTGGGGAAGGAGAAAAGATGACATGATTTTAATGAATAGAATACTAAGTGATTTCATTAATAAGTCTAGAGGTGAACGAATGAAAAGAAAGGAGAAGACTGAGTCTTAACTGTGTGACTGATGATAATTTGAATGTTGTGGTTGTTGATACTGTTCAGATGTTTAGTCACCTACTGTGATGGTGGGAGGAAAATAATACAGTTTATAGTATCTTATGACATGCTTCATCTTATACAGTATGGTTTTGTTGCAGTTCGAAGTGGCCTTGAGTTTGAACTAACATGGATGGCCTAAATTTGTGTACGCGCAACAAAACTCTTTTTCAATAGACTTAGCTAAAACAAGGGATTTGTTAGGCTATATGACATGGCTAAATGTTAAATCGATCAGAGCAATAATAATGGCCAGTCAAGTTCAGTATATCCAGCATTAAAGTCTAGATCCAGAAATGTTCTGATCAAGTTAAACTTACAAGTGACATGCAAAGGAGTATGCATAATATTTTCCATAAAGGTTTTCACTTTAAAAGAAGTTCATTAGGTGTACACATATTTAGTGCAGAGTTGTAGCATTCTAGTCATCCATGGCGGATAAGTATAGAACAGGTTGTGTTATTTTACTACATGCACTCTTCCTGTTCTCTATCTTCAAATAAAATGAGTCCGTTCCCTTTCCCCATGTGGACATCCATTTACACCACATTCCACTTAAATACAAATTTTGTGGTGTTGACCTGTGTAGAAACAGCCAAGATATTTCATGCTTATTTATGCCAGCAGTGTCATATGAGTTTATGTGGGAGTGTCTAAAAATAAGAAATATGCATGATGCAATGATGCCACCCAATTATTATAACTAAAAGGTGGGCAGTTTATGACTGTAGAATAAAGGCATCATGTTTTCTTTAGCAAAAACACTAGATAGCCTTTGTCTTGGTTTGTACAGTTGCAGCTAATGCCTGCAAAATAGGGCTGAGGTTTAGAAAGCAATTTAGTCACATAGCCACCAGATACTCCTAAACGAATCATCAGGGGTTGCTGATCAAATAGCCACAAAGCGGTGCCAAATTTTGAAAGTCATTATCCGAATGATGCAGTCGGCAGTAATCAGAAAGGGGCGGATTTGACAAATGGAGCAGTTTCTTTCTTCTCCCAATCAACCTTCACGCTGCCGGTGGTGTGAGTGACGCAGCTCGCAGTTGCTCTCTCTCTGTCTGTCTCTCTGTCTGTCTGTCTCTCTCTCTCTCTCTGTCTGTCTGTATCTCTCTCTCTCTCTCTCTGTCTGTCTTTCTCTCTCTCTATCTCTGTCTGTCTGTCTGTCTCTCTCTCTCTCTCTCTGTCTGTCTGTCTGTCTCTCTCTCTCTCTCTATCTGTCTGTCTGTCTGTCTGTCTCTCTCTCTCTCTCTGTCTGTCTGTCTGTCTGTCTCTCTCTCTCTGTCTTGTCTCTCTGTCTGTCTGTCTGTCTGTCTCTCTCTCTCTGTCTGTCTGTCTGTCTGTCTGTCTGTCTCTCTCTCTATCTCTGTCTGTCGTAGTAAAGCGCAAGCTCTGTTGTTGTCAAGCTCCTCTTGCCGTGTGGCCGTTTGCCTCGTCTTCACGGAAAACATCGACTGACGTTCCGTTCTTTTAATGTATTCATCTGTTTCGAGTAACTGCACACGCACCTTTAAAATCGGTCATAGAGAAAGTAATCATGACCGCTAATACCCTCTTTTGTTCCCTCTTAAATTCACCAATGAAGTTAAATGATAAAGCTCGCTCGCTTTGTGACACGCTCACTATAGCACCAGAAAAGCAGATAACAGTTACTCCAGCAGAAGATTCATTTTCATGTTCATTGTAGCGTTAAATCAACCTCAGTTTTAGCGCTGAAATGTATCTTTTTATAAGCTACTGAAATCCTTAAGCTATATACTGTATATAACCACGTACGTTCGCCTGAAACTCTCAGTGGTGTGAAGGCGATTGCAATGGTAACAATCGCTATTTCTTACAGTTAAACCGTGTATGGATATTGTGCGTGGGCTCTGGGTTGCTAGCCGGTTTGAGGGTGCATTTTGTCTCGACCAATCCTGCGCGGTGCTCTAGGTCCCGGCATGCCCAATGCGGGCAGGGGGAGGCTCCGGCCAATTTGAATGAAGACTCGAGCTTTCGGCGCCATTTTCGAGTGAGCAGCTACAGCAACAACAGCTGCCTAGAGAGGCTCCGTACTGTAGTCCAGTCATTTGAGTGAGGGGACACTTTTTTTCTTTTTGTTACCAGAGAACAAAGAGATAATTTTTTTCTGAATTCGACCACAAATTTGAGGCGACTGTTTCCCGGAGGATGAACGTCGCGTTCATAAAGACGATGTGTAGTGACAACAAATAGTGAAGTGGAGACTGAAGTGAGCTAGGAGGCTAATCCGGCTAGCATCTCCAGCCGAGAAGGGGCGTCCAATTGGAGCCGCGCTGTGGAAACGATATATTTTTGTATTATTTTTCGAAAAAATCTAACAAATACGCGGATGACTTGAAAATTCTTAAAAAAATTCGGAAAATTATTGCAGGCGACGACGAATAGATTGGTGTGGGTTGTTTGGTGGAGCGTGGTGGTTTTGTGCATTTTTTAAACGTTAAGTTTGAGCGGGATTGGTGATGTGCGCGAGACAGCCGGCGAGCCCGTCAGCCTATCAGCGAGCGATACACCGGGACGCCACAACGACCAACACTGTACTGTTCTTTACTACAGTTTCTGTTCCTCTTTCTGCGAGAAAACAACGATGACCAGAGTGCTTTTTATTTTTTCAGTTTTTTTGTTGTTGCACGAACTGTATCTAATCTGTGCACCGTCAGAATATTCGACTGCAAACTTTATTTTTTTTTGTGGATTTACCAATATTACGAATGTTCAGGTGTTTTAGGTAAGTGTAATATTTTACATAAAATGTGTTATTGTTTAGTAACCACGAGAATAAAGATTTATGTTGTGTGTGTGAATGGTAAATGTATTAAATAAGCAAACACATTCCATCTGTGAAAAAAGCACGAACTGTTTGACAAATAAAAAGTGGACGGGAGTTGGCTGCGAGAAAACAACGATGACCAGAGTGCTTTTTATTTTTTCAGTTTTTTTGTTGTTGCACGAACTGTATCTAATCTGTGCACCGTCAGAATATTCGACTGCAAACTTTATTTTTTTTTGTGGATTTACCAATATTACGAATGTTCAGGTGTTTTAGGTAAGTGTAATATTTTACATAAAATGTGTTATTGTTTAGTAACCACGAGAATAAAGATTTATGTCGTGTGTGTGTGAATGGTAAATGTACTAAATAAGCAAACACATTCCATCTGTGAAAAAAGCACGAACTGTTTGACAAATAAAAAGTGGACGGGAGTTGAAGATGGAAATGAAGGAGAGTTCGGTTAGTTTGTAGAACAGGATCATCTCTCGATCGAACAAACTCATCATAATGTGTCGATCTACTGAGCTACTATCGCAACTTCACTCCGTTACTTTCCCCTCTTTCTTGCATTTTTAAGCCTTGTAAATCACTCTTGTGTTATAGACACATATTCATACTTTTATACGAGCGGGCCTGTAAATTGGAATTGCATAACCAGGTTGCGTTGTCGGATAATTTAAGGCCTAGTTGTATGATTGTGATGTGCGATTATTCGTCATATTGATTGTTTTAGATGTTAGTGGAAAATGTACTTTTTATGTATTGCAGCGAGAGCTCATCTTTCAGCGTGATCTTAGGTCGCCAGTCGCTGATTTTTGCCGGCCTCTTTTGTCAGCGTTTGCACCTCAGTTCTTTGACTAACGCCGTATTTTTTCTGCCTGTTCTTAAAGTAAATTTGATTTGGTTGTTTCTTGTCTTTAACTCGACTCCATAACAAATCCGCTATACCTTAAGGAGAGTAGCACTTGGAGACTTTAGTTCTCCCTAATGTAGAGGTCACTTGCAGAAAGGTCATGAAGTCATTACCATGGTGCTTTGACCTCCTAATTGTGTTGATTGGTGTAAAGGCCTGTGCATGTCATGGAGGTTAACCCAGAAGAGACCCAGGGTCATTTTAACCCAAACAGGGAGTTCAGAGAATCCAGTTTTTGAACCTTTTAAATAGAAGCCATCAACCTAACCTTAGTTTTATGCACTGTTTGTGTAGCTTTTGTTTTGTTACAATATTTTGTACACTTGTATATGCATGTGGCATAATATAGAATGTTAAAAATATGGGTAATTTTTTTTTTAGTTCCATGTCCCACAAATATAAATGCTCTCTGGTTTTGCCTAAATAACATAGTTTGAGTTATTTTAGAGTGAGTTTTTTTTTAATGGCCATTCACACACAAAAAAGTGACAAGTTACACCATACACCAGGTTAAACCCTATGATAGAAACCTTACGTTATGTCAACAGGCATAGAATGGGGCATAGGATGACTAGACACAAAATGTCAGTCTAAATGTTGCTGTTGCTGTTACAGAGAGTTTGCATTTGAGGAACAATCAGAATTTATTATGTTGCACATTAGAATTGCACATTCACTTGGCCAAAAACATTTCAATACTGTGGTCAGTGTAAGAATCTTACTGTAATATGCAGACATTTCCCATTTTAGTCAGGTTTTTTTATTTTATTTAATTTAAATCACTATTGTTTTTGTATTAATGTTGTTAACTTGGTATAGGTCAATACCAAATATTAATTGTCTTTTTACATTAGTTTCTAAGTGTTGTGTGGTGTTTTGTTTTTTTTCTTGGCAGTTTTTTTTTCCCCAGGAGTTGATCCTGCCTGGGACCAGTAGGGAAACCCCCACAAGTAAACCACAACGATCACTTTAGCATGTTTGCAACATTGCAGTTTAATCAGCAGACACGTCATGCACCCACTCAAATGCCCCACAGAGCTTCAGTGACAGTGCTGATACTAAAATTTATTTATTTTTTTGCTTGGTTTTGTACAGACACATTTTAGTCATAACTATTGTAATTATATTTCAGGAATTTGACCTACAGTAAGTTTTTATGCTAATAAATAATATTACAGTATTACTTTGTATTATCTCTTTTTTCAAAGAAGTTCACTGTTGGAAACATTTAAAAACTTAATCCCACACATAGTTAAAATTAATGCATAAGAGTGACAGCACCTATGATCTGTTGCCATCAAAATATGTAATCAATTAACTTACAGGTTATTTTAGGCAGATTACTCTTTACACAAGTTGATATACATCTATTTTTATCCACTTATTTTTGCTAATTTAGGGGAAAAACTAGCAATTTTCCACCCACAGGTTTTTTTTATACTTATGTGCCTGTACACTTGTAATCTAACTTTGGTAATATACAAAGATACAATTGTTTTTGTATTTATGCATTTATTTATTTTTTTAACGTCGATAATATGATGATACAGATGACAAGATTTTAGTTTGGGCAATTGCACTTAAAATATGTTGCATGTTAAGACATTGTGACATTTTTCTGGTGTGTCCAGGGCTGAATTTTGGGAGAAGCTGATTTTTTATGCTGCCAGCTCTACTGAGTTTTTAAAAGTAAAAGGCACCAGACTAGAGAAGTTAAATAGTGGTGTGTACAGAATTAAACAACTAGTTAGAAAAAAAACAAGAATACATTAAGTCAGTCATGCTTTATGTGCTTATGAGTGTGAGAGAGTGTAAATGTGAACTTTCAGGAAATTAAGTCTTACACGTCAAATCTCCTGACCAGAGGCTGTAATATACACACTCTGTTTTAATATGGGGCTTATTTATCAGTTAATGCTGCGGGTAATTTTATGGGATACACCATGATCATTTTTATCATACACCATGCCAAGATTTTCTGAGTTTGCCAAATTGGGTGCAGTAATATGACTATTAACTCTGCAATAGTGGTGACATGACAAGTTAGACAGATTATTATTATTTTTTTTAAATATACTTATTATATACTTATTTTTTTTAATAAGTAGAAACTTCAGTGTTCTTGTTTTGGCCCATTGTGGAGTGGAGGAGCAAATGTGCGGTCCCAGGCACACAAAATGTCTCTGTGACCTCACCCACGCTCTTTTAATGATTATAGGGAAAGTAGTGTGTGTATATGTAAGGGCTGTCTTTTTTTGTATGATGCAGGCCAGCCCTAACTCTGAGACTTACAGCTCTGATATTGACTGTTTAGAGCATCTCTCTAACTTATGATAGAGTTTAAGTTTGGGTTGGATGCGACATGCGCGTTGTTGTGGATACAAGCTGTTTGCAGTGTTGCAGAGCTTTCTTTGATCAATGCATGTGTGTAACTGAGAGGTTGCAGTCACGGCACAGGTGTGTATCGCTTTGTGTAGTTTCAGCCGTACTCAGGTGCAACGGTGCTGTACAGGTGTGCAGGCTTGCCTGCTGTCATTCTTTCTTTGACTAAATATTTACACAGACACTTTTTTTTTTTTTTTTTTTTTTTAGATTGCACACACACACATACACAGCTTTCATAACTACAAGTGCAGAAGTTTAGTTATATTTCAGGATTTAAACATGAATGTAGTGTGTATATTCTTTGCACATGACAGAAGTAATTTAAGCATGTTTTAATTTATTTTTTACGTTTTATTGTTAATATATTTTTTTCAAAAAATGTTTGCTTCCTATTTCAATGATCTTAAGTTATACTTGTGAAATAAAAGTCGTTATTTTGCTTAATTTTCTTTAGTTCATTTAACTGACGAAATAATTACATGGGAGGGTTTCCTGCATAAGGCAGAGTCTCTCGGAGTGTGCGAGCGTGTCACATGCTGATGTTGATGGAGGAGTGGAAGGTGATACCCTTTGACCCTGAGGTCATGTGAGCTCAGTAAAATACAAGCAGAGAGAGGTTAAATGTTATACATTCATTCACACCCCCTCTCACTCACACAGATGTGTTTAGGGGCTCTGACGGTCCTTGTGCACACACACACATATGCACATGACCACTTTCTAAGTTATCAAAGAGCTGTGTGCTCATGTACTGCTTTGTATATAATCAAATTATATAATTATAACACAATTTAAAATTATAGTGTAATATGGTGCATGTAATGTGCATTTATCTTGTGGGATTACAATGTTGCTAGTGCATGAGATTAAAAACCAAAATGGAGGCTAGGCCAACTACACACATTATAGAGTTGAAAGAACTTTTCATATCCCTTTGATAGCAACACTTTAAAAAATATATTTAAGCCTGAAAAAAATATATAACCCAACATATTTTTGAAATTGTTTGATTTATAGAGTTTGAGTTGTCTAACCAGGCTGTATTTTGTTTGACCTGCTCTGCTACTCAAAGTCGTTCTAAATGTTTGTTTTGCCTATGTCTCCTTTTCAGCTCTGATAGTTGTCTGATAACTTTGTTTTTTTTTTTCTCCATGATAAAAATTCATGTGGTCAGATGCTTCCTGTGAAGATATTAATTTATAATATCTTCGCATAAGGCTTGCTGTGTGTGTGTGTGTGTGTGTGTGTGTGTGAGAGAGAGAGAAAAAGGACGTGTAGAGTTGGTGAAAGGAGGGGGGAAAACGTTTTCTCGTCAGTCTCTGTTTTTGTGCTACACGTGCATCTCTGGTTCACATCTGAAAGAAATGCATAATTTGTTTTTATTTTTCTAAAAAAAAAATCTAGTGGGTTTGAAGGAGCTTTTTGAGGCAAACTTGCATGAGGTATTAGATGTAAATTTCAGAAATAGTTTCTGTCTAATTTATGTCCTTGTATAGGCCAGTGATAGTTTAGATCATTCTTATTATTATTTGTATCTTTGAAGGGAATGTAGTTTTAAGGGTGTATTTAAGATTTATGTATTTTATAATCTACATAATATAATATTTTACACTTCATGCACTGCAATGATATCAGAGAACACACATTCACTTGCATAGTACACAGCAGCTTTCTCTCATACACACACAATGTAGCACTAACTATAAGTGTAGCAATTTAAATTTTTCACGACGTGTAGGTGTATTTTATTATTTTTTTAAACTATTTTTATATATATATATATATATATATATATATATATATAGGTTTTAAAATTTTGCTGCTGTCTGCTACACCAGATTCTTAAAACTGCAGCTGTAAATGTAATGTCTGTATTTTGATGACCTTTCTTCTTTTTTCCAGAATTTGCCTGGTTGTGACATCAGAAACCTTGAAAACAATTGAAGGTAATAATATCTGTGTTCAATTTATTTTATATGTTGTGTTACTTGTTATAAGAGATGAGCTGTGAACACATTTTTACAGCAACTAGGCAGTTCAGGTGCTATATGCCCAGTAAATGACACTTTCAGCATTTGACATCTGACAAGCCATCATGGTATTAAGTCTTTAAAATCCCCTTCAAGCAATGGGATGTCCGCTTTAGATCGACACAGTGCTTGCTTGCACAAGAGAAGTGTAAAGCTTTTTTTTTTTTTTTAATTGTACTTACAATTGCCTATCATGATAGCCAATCCCTTTTTTTCAGGCAGTGCTGGCTAGGCTCTAACTTCTGTGAAAGTGCAAATTCACTGTAATGTCTAGTGGATTTATTTGTATTTCTTGCTTTTGAGGTGTGTTAGCTCAAGTAAATGCTGGAAGAAAAAAATATTTCAGATGCCAAATCTCATTTAGAAGCCATTGCCAGTTTGTTGTCATTATCAAGTGCAGGCCATTGGCTCTTAAAGCTAGTCTAGCATTGACTATATTGTGTGTGAGAGGATCTAGTTGTCTTCCTGTCAATCTCATAGATCACAACTAGGCATTAGGTTTTGTTTAGGTGACAGAACTAACTGGCTGATTTTAGAAAAACACGTTTCTATTCTTGTTTGCTGTCAAAATCTCCTACGCTATTTTTTTTTTAAATAATTTTTTTTTACAGGAGAAAAAAACATTTTACTGTCAGTGACTTATCAGGAGCTATACAATATATGACTATTGTAGCATTGTCACAATGGCTTGTTTCTTGGCCGTGAATCCATGTTCATCATTGACCCAAATTAATAGTTATGTTAATCAGGTCGTAACATTGGTGTCAGTGTTACACCTTAGTGATCATAATAAACAGATGCTTGAAACTTGTCGTTAACTAATATTTTGTTATAATTAATGTTTTAATATACTAATAAAGATACAAACTATTAAATTTCAAGAAAATTATGTAATCGTTTCATCACAAGTAGTATCGTTGGCTGTAAAATGCTGTATTATTTAGTACACTCAGATCTCACCTTTCTGCTGCTTCACTTTTTTTCTACTAAAAAGCAGGCATGGTAATGTACTTGAATTATTGTTTAATGCTACAACTCTCCTATTTCTAAAGAAAATCTAATATAATTCAACACAATTGAATTTTATTTTAAGATGAGACTAAATTCCAAATCTTTAGGAAGCTGGTGTCAAAGAAAATACTTTGATATTGAGATTCTGTGTTTGTCGTTCTATTGTCAGTTGTATAAATATATCTAATATTACTATCAGTACTTCAGGTTTTTTTTTAAATTAGATCTTTATATGTTAATGATGTCTCGCATCAACTCTGACTTGGTAAACACTAACATTCACCTTTTTTTATCATAACTGTACATGAAGCACAGTGATTGATTCAGAAAAAATAGATTTCTTATTTAACATAGTGTGGGCATAAGAGATGTCTTCAGCTGTGGGACAGCACTTTGGGAAGCTGGTGGCAGGTCTGTTCTCGCTGTTGAAGATGAGTACGAGGCTGGATGTTGTCAGTGCTGAATCACCATCTTGGAGGTTAAATCCAGACTGGTCTAGAAGGCAAAAGTGCTCGTTTCTTGTTTTCTTTAATATCATTATTTTTGATGGAGTTGCCAGAGGACAGGTTTTGGTATAATGCTTGAAAGTTGCTGAGAGGTTTGTCTGCATAAAATCCATCCTGTAGAAAATAAGAATGGAGGATAATGTACCACTGGGGATGATGTAAAAAATAAAATTGATTACTGTATAAGACTCTTGTAATGCCTCATTTTTAGTCGTCTCTTGTGTCCTGTTTCAAAATATAATAAAAAGTAAATATGCCAAAACAGTACAGGACCCACTGGGAATGATGGATCTTTTAAATATGCATAATCATACCAAATCATTAGTTTTCTTGACTTGTAGATGCCTTTTTACTGAATGCCTTTATTCTGTGATTCAGTGTGCAATAAGTAGTAACAAGTATACATTTTACTTCATGTATGCTATCGTTCTAAAGTTTTTTTTATGCAAAAATATTGAATAAAAAAAATATTGATAAACTCAATATGTATATCCTGAACACTTAATTGTACATTAGCAGGTCCTGCACACACATGTAGAAATAACACATTTTTTCCTAATTGGATGCAAATGGTTTGCAGGCAAACACAGTAGTAGACACTGAAGTATTTTACTGCAAACTGACAGCATCACGTCCAGCTACTGTGTGTATGTTCTCACTCAAGCGTCCTCCTCTCTTCTGTGTTTCAGATGGAGTCCTGGAATGCCTCAAGCCCTGCTGAGAGAAAGAGAGAGAGGGAGGAGAGGAGTCACTCGCTCTGTGATTCTGGCAGTGCTTGGTCATGTTGCCGAGGGTGTGAGTGCGTGATTGAGAGAGAGGGACCCTCTCTAGGTGATGGTGTAGCAGCACAGAATGGTTTGTGGTGATACAGAGATGCAGGCCGTGATGTGCTGCAGCATCAATTCCTGGGACCTACGCAGTCGAGAGAGAGAGAGAGAGAAGAGAAAGATTGTGTGTGTGAATGTGTGTGTTGTCTTGCTTTAGCAGCATGTAAATATTGGAGTTACTCCTTGGCCAATGCCTCCAATATTGCTCGTGCTGCTGAAGCAAGAAGTCACCAAGCAGCACATGCACGTCATCATTTTATCACAGCTACCAGGGCCTAGCCGGTGCAGGTAGTGGCTGACTCACTGGTACTGAAATACCTTCATGGACTGAATCATAAAACCAACAGAGAAGTCAGGAGGACCCTCAGCCTCATCGGAACGAACGGAATGGTTAAAGGTAAAATAGATGCAGTACTTTTTGTTTGTGAAGTTAAGTAGCTTTTTTTCTTAATGTTTATACAAAAAGTTTGCTTTTTACTGTTTGTTTTCAATATGTAAAAATATAAATTTAGCCTTGTATCACTTTTTTTCAATCGTCTTTTTTTCTTTTTTTTTTTCTTTAACGAAATATTCTAAATGAAATCACTATTCTTCTAAACGTGCTGTTGCTTTTTTGTGTTGATGCAAATAAATAATAAAACTGGAAAAAATAAGGAAAAAGCTGGTCTGACCTGTCGCGTACTTATTTGAACCTCGTTAGCGAACCTTTTGTCGATGTATATGTTGTGCTTTTTTCAACACTTTCCACAGGAAACGCAACTTCTGTCATGAGATCTCGTCTTTGTGGTCGCTTTTCTTCTTTACTGTGTTTCAATACTGTTGCAGAAATTGTTGTTTTTTTCTGGTTGATGAACCCGTATAATGTGAAGTGCATTACCCCCCCCAAGTTTTCCTCATTTCCGGTGAGTACACTGAGACCACAAAACTGACTCCAAATAGACTTTTTTCCAGTAATAACAAATAAGCAAGTTTTGGACGGCACATTAATATCAGAGGCAAACGAGAGGTTACCGAACGGCGCATGCGTACAATATCAATCTTATATAACATCAGTGTTAAAACGCTTATCATGCAGCGAAGTTCTGATGTGGGCAAGTTATTTTTCAGATTTCCTGGTAGTTGTAAATGACGTGTTATTTCATGTTAACAGTACAAGTCACTAGTAGCCTATGTAACCTTACGTGACAGTGCTTATATTAAATAATATCATTTTTGGTGAAATTTCAAAGTTCTGTCGGCCTGAAATAATGAGACCGTAGTCTACTATAATGCAATGCAGGCCTCAAAAAGCATATCACTGAAATAATTAACGCCATTTTATGAAAATAAATGTAAAAAAAAAACACCCATTTATGAGTAGGCTAGCTAAATCATCTAAAACCACCATTCGGGCTCGTTTTTGCCGCGTCCTTGTTTTCTGAGAAAAAAATAATTTTATTTATTTCTGTATAATTTCTGTATAATCCCTTGTAAAACTGAGGAGTTTTACAAGGGACCCATTTACACGCAAAGTGCGTGTGTGGTTTTTCATGTCTGAATGCTGCGTTTGCCTGATTTTATCACATTTTGTATCCTTGACAATAATGAAAAGACGTCTTATTTTTTTTGTTTAATTGACCAGCACTTAAAACCATTGTTGCCTTTAACTCGTAACATAATCACTTCTGACACATGTCGATTTAATCTTCTGACGCTTCGTTTTAGTCATATGATGCTTTTAGACTTGATCGAAAGATGGGCAGCGCAGCTTACATAATGTAGCAACAGTGCACAGTTTCATAGAGCTGATTTTAATCTATTATTTGGTCATGTCAAAATACACACATTTTAATAATTTAATGGAGAAACGTTTCAAGATGAAATGGTTAATTGTTCAGTAGGTTACGCTCATAAGACGTCAAATTGTCTTGAGGTTTTTATTTATTTAAGCAAATAGATCATTTAATGTGAAGACTGATTTCTAAGCGCCTTTTTTAATTAAATACGTTTTTATCAGAACCTAAAAAAAAAATTCTGCTCTCACTTATTTTGTTGTATTTGATGCTTTGAGAAGTCCTCATGTCATTTTATGGCTGTGAAAAATATAGGCTATTTAATTTAACTTTACTCTTAGGCAGACATTTAAATAAAATAGGCTACATGTTTTTGCTTAATTTAATTGTGAATATACTGATTTTAGTTAGGCCTACTGGTCGTCGTGTGTTTGGACCGAAGTTCCAAAGGAATTTTTTTAAAGTAACGTCAAATTGTCTTGAGGTTTTTATTTATTTAAGCAAATAGATCATTTAATGTGAATACTGATTTCTAAGCGCCTTTTTTAATTAAATACGTTTTTATCAGAACCTAAAAAATAAATTCTGCTCTCACTTATTTTGTTGTATTTGATGCTTTGAGAAGTCCTCATGTCATTTTATGGCTGTGAAAAATATAGGCTATTTAATTTAACTTTACTCTTAGGCAGACATTTAAATAAAATAGGCTACATGTTTTTGCTTAATTTAATTGTGAATATACTGATTTTAGTTAGGCCTATACTGGTCGTCGTGTGTTTGGACCGAAGTTCCAAAGGAATTTTTTTAAGTGTTTTAGTGTTTATGTCGGGGAAACTTATAAGGTCCAAATAATTCTCGACATTTTCTCTGCATACAGCTGCTGATCGTCACGCTCTTCTTTTAATTCTATAGACAAAACAATGAGATTTAATTCTCAAACCCTTACGGCTCTTTGCTGAGTGCCTTAAATGTTACATGCAGGACAATGCGTATATGTGAAAGGTTAACATATGTAATTTTAATAAAAAATAATATAATTTATTTCTCTTTCTCGACAACCATAACACGTTGTCTGGAAGTTTTGAGACATTTGCAGTTATAACCTAGGCTAATTGCTGATGTTCCCTATTGGTGCATCGTTTATCACAATGCAAAATCGTGTTGCTATTTCATGATGCGCCGCATGACAGTTTAATTTATGCGGCTTATAATTGAAATTTAAACGGCGATCATATGAACTGGATTTAATTTTTTTTAATGTAGCCGGATATACCATGGGCAAATGTTGTTTGTTAGTTAGTGTCTGCAAGAAAGTAGCCTAATAAAACTAATGCATTTCACATTTTACAATTACAGGACACACAGACGCTGTAAGACTTTTGCTGCTTCACACAATGCCATATATCTCATTTGACACATTTTTAAAGAGAATTAAGCATGATGCTAGAACTTAAGTATATATCATACATGCAATGAAGGGAAATGTATTTGAAGTCTTATCTCTATAACAATTTACAACTTTAAAAATAAATACAGGAGAAAATGGGAGCATGCAATGTGCTACTTTTCGGTGTAGTCACTTCCTTCAAGAGACTAGTATTGACCAAATCAATTATTAAAGCAATTCAGTCATTAGAAACATTAAACACAAAGACAAAACGTTTAAAGCAAAAATAAACAGCCTTTCACGTGTGTTGATGTGACTGCCTTTTTTTTCTTAAAATAATAGTGAGGTAGGCCTATAGGCTACTGGTGTAAGATAGATATGTGATAGAGTGAAGATAGTGTCGCTATGTAAAGACACAATGTTACATTTGTTTTACAAGTGAGAAAAATCGAAGAATTGGAATTACATAACACATGGTGCCATTTCAGAACGAGCTTCCTATTTGTCGGCAATGTTTTCTGCAGGCTTCAGAAAAAATGTACGTGTATTAATCAATTTGTTGTTATTTAATTTGCTCTAAGTTATGTAAGGTTTTATTTTGTCAAGTAGGTTAAAATAGGTCATTTGACTTTTCACCCCTCAGTTCGCCTGGCAACAGTCGGCTAAATATATGTTCGGTGACGTCATATCAGAACACAGAATCTCTCAGGGTTCCGGCGTTTAAACCGTGGCGGAAACAGGGATACCTCCACTTTTCCTCTAAACAGTCCTGACTTTGTGTTTAATGGTGCACATCTCATGTCTCTCTTGGTTGAAACCAAGACATTGTTGAGGTCTGATTTTTTTTTTGTATAAAAATATGAGAGTATATAAAAGAATTGCCCCTCAAAACACGAATCGCATTCCATTAGCCAATGATGCTCAGATAAAGTTTTGTTTCGGAAATTATAATTCCCGAACTTTCTCTTAATGCCAAATGTTATCGCAACATTTAAGCTACATTATGGCAATGACTAAACAACATAAACAAATATCAGTATGCAAGTTCATTCTGAGTAATACTGAAATAAATAAATAATACTGAATAACTACATTTACTGTCCTGGTGCGAGACTGACATTCAGTTACGTAACGTTTAACCTTGAGTCTCCTGATAACTCGCACAGAGTAGATAAACGATATCAATGCACAATCGGAATAAGTGTCCCCTTTTAGTTAACTTCCAACACTGGTGCTTCCAAAACTGCAACAAGCATAATATATTAAAAAGTGAAAACTTGTATTCAAGAGGAACTTTTGGAGATACAGCTCTATATAACTTCAGTCAACAAGGCATTTTATTAAGTTTAAGATTGGGGAACGTTATCCCATTAGTGAACCACGATTCATCCACACTTGTTTTTCCATTTAAAACCAACAGACACAATCAGTGCAATTTAATAGCACACAAATGCTGACTGTACAAATCAGCCATTCTTGTTACACATTCAAAAACAGAGACACAAACTAAATTTCCCCAATGATATACTGGATTTTCTAGGTTGGCACACTGTAGTACATAAAAAAAAAAGTACCTAATGAATGAAGTTATAAAATCAGCTGATGAAATCTGATGTTGTGTTTATCAGGTCCAAGATACAGTTCCGACACAGCTCGGTTAGTAGCGTGCAGATCGCTTCCGCTTCTTTCCAGCAGAACCCAAACCAGCGCACAATCTCTCCAGGACCGGGCAGAGAAAAGCCACTGAGTGCGACCACCTTATCCTGGAAGCCCAGAGCGAGACAGTCCGACGGGAGAAAGTTCAGCGCGGGGAGGCACGCACATACAACCAGAACAACTCTCCACAGTACACGGGAGAAGCGCGGAGCTGCAGCAGAGGGCTGCGAAGCCAGGTAGGTGCTGCTCTCGTAGGGGGCGCACAGCTTGTCCACCTCTCCAAGAAGCACCCGGTCCCATTCCTTCACATCGAAGCTCTGCAGGCCAAGCAAACCCACATCCACGTCCGTCTGCGACGGCAGCGGCGTTCCCCGAATGACGCGCAGCTTTTCCCTGAAGTCCTGCATCTGCTGGAGGAAAGTGAGCGGGTCCGAGAGCGAACGGAAGGATTCGGCGATGCTGAGCGCGCGCCGCTGCTCCTCGAGCGCCGAACGGAGCTGGTTGATCTCGGGGTCAAAGGTCTGCATGACCGCGAGCTTCAGAGTCTCCAAGTCCGAGAGGATCTCTCTCCGTTTGTGCTCCAGCGTGCGCAAAAGTTTGTCAAAGTACTCCGAGACTCGATCTGCGTCCCGCGACACCCTCTCCAGCGCTTTCTTCTTCGCTTCCTCTAACGATTCCAGGCACGAATGCACCTCCTCGCCCCTCCAGCCCTCCACGACACGAAACAACTCCTCAAACGCGAGCTTCTCGCGTTCGTACGCCTCCTCCAGCGCGCAAAACTTGTGTCCTTTATGATCACCTGTCGTGGCGCAAAAACCACAGATGAGCTTCAGATCCGTGGCGCAGAAAATGTTGAGCGGTTGTCCGCTGTGAACTCGGCAGAGAGACATCCTCGGCATCACTCGAATCCTGTTGTACTTCTCCACGATGCCACGTAGGGAGTAATTGACTTGCAAGCTCGCGATGCCGTTGTGCACGGTCTCCTTTCGACAGGTCGGACATTTAAACGGTGGTCTCCACGCAGGGCCCCGGATACCGTCCAGGATGCCCTCGAGACACTTCTTACAGAAGCTGTGAGAGCACGGCAGAACTCGCGGGTCCTCAAAAAGACAGCAGCATATTGGGCATGTGAGATCCTCCTCCAAGAGCTCCATCGTATCCTAAAATGGAAAAAGACATCAATATGAAAGCTTGTCGGGGGCATGACACATCAATGCAACTTCCATCATCTTAGCAAGCGTCTTTATCTGGCATCTCGCACCGATCGTGAAGTCCAGAGC
Source organism: Sinocyclocheilus grahami (assembly GCF_001515645.1). Classification (NCBI taxonomy): domain Eukaryota; kingdom Metazoa; phylum Chordata; class Actinopteri; order Cypriniformes; family Cyprinidae; genus Sinocyclocheilus; species Sinocyclocheilus grahami. The sequence continues at coordinate 1,496,426 of NW_015505462.1, forward strand.
ACTCAGTGCTGTCCAGTATCATTTTAGACATCATCCATATTACGCGCAATAAACCAAGTAGCCTATTTGTTTGGTTGGTTTTACGAGAATGCGTTACTAGTCTACAGTGAATAAATTATAGAACCAAATTGCCTGAGAATGAGAAACTGCTTCCATGTGAAGCCTAGCCTGCAAGCTTTTTTCTTTCTTTCTTTTTTTACATTTGCATCGAGCAGACGATATTTTTCAATGCATATCAAGCGACTCTGTGGAAGAGGCATGACAGGTTAACCAGATATATTAGGTCAGATTGCCTGATGATGAAGACTTCTGAGTGCACCAGTACTTCATTTTTAATTGTCGCGTGAGAACTTTCGTGCAGGAATTTCCGAGGACCTGTCCAACAAACTTCAACGTATTGATTTAGACAGATTGCCTGATGATGAAGACTTCTGAGTGCACCAGTACTTCATATTTAATTGTCGCGTGAGAACTTTCGTGCAGGAATTTCCGAGGACCTGTCCAACAAACTTCAACGTATTGATTTAGAAAAAAAGACTCCCGTCGAGTTGTCAAAAATGTTTCTCGGTTCGCCCGGGTCCGGTTGTCAAGGTATTACTACGGTTGTGGCAGATTTTGCAGGCGGAAAGCATCAGCAATTGGACCAGAAGCGCACTAGATGCTTAGGCAGTGCGCAACGCAATCATGATTCTTGTTGCTGTGCAGACTTCGCCCTTTCCAATTGGGAAATTTTAACTAGTTCAGGTCAAGTCAGTATGGCCAGGAAGTTAAAAATAATGCGCACAAACAGCTAATGAATAGCGCATCTAAAGACACACATTTCAACGCCACATTCAGCGTAATATCGTCGTAGCGAAGTGTGTTTGCAGACTCAAGCAGTGAATACACGTTTTGTGCGGTGAGAAATAAATGCAGAGGGTCCCTTCATTATTGGATGGGGTTGTTGCGGGGGAGCACTCACTCGCTCCTAGATCAGCGTTTCTCTGCAGATTACGTCAATACTGGCGTTACCCATCACCTACCCACACACACGCCTAATTCATCTATTTAGTGAGCTTCAATAACGACGTGATTTTTGTTTACAACTAGTCATGAGTTACAGACACAGAACCAAAAAGCACATCGTTGTTCTCTGCCACAGAGATGATCCTTAATCACGCCACTTTGGTCGCATATGCACGTGCCACGCGTTACGGTCTTGACGCATCGATAACCAATCGCTACCGAGTCACGTGTCAAAATATTTTGACCTCGATTTCTCTTCCCCTGTTTCCATGCCATCAGGAAGAGAAGGGTTCCGAGGCGCTGCGCTCATTGGTCGAGTCAGGGATGAGAGCGCATGCAGTGACGTAATTGGCCACGAGAGGGCCCACGAACCGGTTAAGCGCTTTTTATGATAATTTGTTTTTATTCATTGTATGCTAATTCGATAATAACACAAACCAAAATTCACAAAGGGGACACATACATTTAAAAACATAAATTTGTATCCCAGTCCAATTCAACACTATGATATATGGTATGCTCTCGCTTTTTTATTGTACATTTATTTGGCTTTGGACTTTAATCCCAAACGACTGCAAATGGTCCGTGACGCTCTATCAGCGGTCTGGATAAATATTTGCATCCGTATAATCACTCTTGAGAAACTTTAATAGCCATTGAATTGAAAATACACAGTGACGAGGCAGACTGGAGGACTTTTCTTTTGTTTTGCTAGTTTTTAAGTGCCACATGATTCACCCCACAAAAAGTTAAAGAATATATTTGTTTGTATATTATTTTTATGACAGGTAAATATCACATGCATAACGCAAGGTGTTTAATGGATTTGTTAAAAAAATCTATTTTTATAGAGATTGCAGGCGGATTTACATTCGAAAATCAGGTAAGAATCACAGAGACGAAATTATATATATATATATATAAATAAAAATAAAAAGTGTAAAAAGGTTTTCAATTAAAAAAACGTTCTGAATACTGCCCAAAGAAGACTTTCCGAACCGGTAAGCGCCCTCTTGAGGCGGAGCTCTTGTGTGTCTCAAAACAGCACCAGTCAACACTGACTTTTTCCCACGGGATCCATTCTATCCTGGAAGCGTTGTGCGCTCTTCAGTTTGACGCGTGTAACTGCACTTCCGGCGAGATCGGCGCTAGAATGGCTGCAATGTTTACGTGTTGTTTGGGCTGCTGCGGGGATGGCGCACCGGGTCATGCTCCCCTCAAAGAAATGCCCACCGTACAGCTAGACACGCATCACATGGGTAAGAGTCATTTCCACCGCTCAGAGGGGTCACTGGAAGTCACCAATTTAAAATGTAAAGCGATGAGATGTGTCTAGCTAGCAGATGATGCTGTATCCTAAAAAAAACAATGGCTAGTTTTTCAACACAAATAGACAAATAAATATTCTAACCATCACTGTTTTTAAATAAACAATGTGCATTCGTTCCTAACAGTGTCTAATTAATCAGCTAAAGTGGTCCTCTCTACTCCGGATCACATGCTAGTTGCTAGTATACAACTGACAGATCCAATATCTGTTTAATCTTTTATAATTGAGTGAATCCGGGAAGTGTTTTTCATTTCAGCCTTGCTTTTCTTTTATCAGTTATCTCTGAAACATGAAATGCAATAATGCATACCTGTATTTCAGTGCTGTGGCAGTGTGGTCATGGGAGTTTGCTTGGCCTTTTTTCCCAGGGACGGATGTGGTCATAGTGAAAAGTGGGAGGCGGATCTGTGGAACTGGAGCCTGCTTTGCCAACGCCCCTCTGCAGCAGAACAAGAGCTATTTTGAGTTCAAGATCCAGTCCACGGGTGAGTGCCTCCATGATAGTTGTAACTACAGAGCAGGGCCAGACTTTTCATAATGTTCTATTGTAGGTATTTTCCGTCTCACTTGAATTGTTTTTCATATTTTTCTAATGCCTGTGCAACACTGTAGCACTTTGTAGCCGTCAGATAGAATGATTTGTTGTCTCTAAGATTAATGTCATTGAGTGTGTTGTTGATGTAAAACAGATTTGGACCTAAATAAGTCAATAAATAAAATCAGTTTTGAGAACACAACTCTAGTTAAGTAATTGAATCAATTGCAATAGCCAGAAATAAAGCATTAGACCAGGGGTGTCCAAACTCGGTCCTGGAGGGCCGGTGTCCTGAAGAGTTTAGCTCCAACCCCAATTAAACACACCTGAACCAGCTAATCAAGCTCTTACTAGGCATACTAGAAACTTAAAGGCAGGTGTGTTGAGGCAAGTTGGAGCTAAACTCTGCAGGACACCGGCCCTCCAGGACTGAGTTTGGGCAGCCCTGCATTAGACATTAAGGGATGCCATGCTTCATATGGTTAAGCAATATTTTCCCTTAATATAAAAGTTAATTTATGACAGTAACCCATATCATATTTCATGTTTCTCAACAATTTCAAAAGACAAACAAAATCATATAGTGCCATTTAAAGTAAAAAAAAAAAATCCAAGATTATGAGATTAAAGTCATATTACTACTTTAATCTCATATTGCTATGACTTTATTCTTGTAATTTTGAGTGTATTCCCCAAATATTATAATTTAAATCTCTTAATCTTAGATTTTTATTTTATTTTACGTGCCACTAAAATGCTGTCATAATAAAAAATAATAAAAAGACAAATAAAATGACCTATTATTGGGATATAACTGTCTCATGAAGGTGTGCTGCTGATTGTGTTTGTGGTGCAGGTGTTTGGGGGATCGGTGTGGCCACTCAGAAGGTGAATTTGAACCAGGTGCCACTGGGTCAAGACAGTCACAGTTTGGTGCTTAGACACGATGGCTCCATATACCACAATAATGAGGAAAAGAATCGATTACCTGCCAACAGCCTTCCTCAGGAGGGGGATATAGTGGTACGTTTTTACTTTTGGATTGTGAGCCATCAATAGCTAAATTGTGGAATACAGCAAGAACATGCTGTATAAGAAATATCGCTTCTGTTCGTAAATGCGTGTCTCTGTTTTAAGGGGGTGACCTATGATCATGTGGAACTGAACTTGTACTTAAATGGAAAGAACATGCAGTGTCCAGCCTCAGGTATTCGAGGGACTGTGTTCCCCATAGTTTATGGTGAGTATTTCAGTTATATAATGTGTATATATATATATATATATATATATATAATTTTATTTCTCCAATATAATGACAATATTGATATCATATATTAACGTTTCTTTAGCTTCAGTCATGCTAAGAACTTTTTTTCAACTAATGAACAGCACATTTTAAAGTAAAAACCAAAATCGTTTCCAGAACATTAATTAGCTCTTTTCATTGAAAACCGGGACTTTTGTTTCTTACAGCCACCGTTTAAGTATTGTGGTCCTTTTTTGTGCCTATTTTATGCAAACTGAAAGGATTGTTCGTCCAAAAATTGACATCATTTACTCAACCTCATGTCTCTCCAAACCAATATGACTTACTTTCTACTGTCGAACACAAAATAAATATTTTGAGAAATGCCATACAGTGGAAGTCAGTGTTAATGCAGTCACTGGGCTCCAATATTGTTTGGTTCCCATCGTTTTCAACATATCTTCTTTCATGTTTTGCAGAAGAAATAAAGGTTTGTAACAGCATGAGGGAGAGCAAATGATGACAGATTTTTCATTTCAAGTTTAAAAAAGGTTAAAAGAACATTTAAGAATGTGCAGATTGTTCTTATGTTGAAGGGAACATACCATAAAGCAATAATTTAATTGGCTATATCTTTAACAATAAGTTTCAATACAAGTTTTTAAAAAAGGTATATTTTTCATGATATACTATATATTGCAGAGACAAAATGTCATGAAATGACAAAGTTTATGCAATTCATTGATGTTTGTAATCTCCCCTCTCATTCCCTCAGTGGATGACAGTGCCATCGTAGACTGCCAGTTCAGTGATTTCTACCATACTCCACCTGAAGGCTTTGAAAAGATTCTGTTTGAGCAGCAGATCTTTTGAATTGTCAGCTGTGTGTGCATAGTGTCGAGCTGTACTGTGCGTGGCAGCCCGTGGTTACGATCTCTTTCAATGTTGCTTCTGCCTTTGCTGTTACTACTGCTGCTCTTGTCCATTTGGAAGACAAACCAGGCTTTATTTCTGTCTGCGTGTGTGAGAATCTACAACCCAGAAAACACTTTACATAAGCACTGAAGACACTTACTGATATCTACTTTCTGTAGTGGGTGATATTGATAAACTGAGCTTATCCTTTTATTTAATGACAATGTACAATGATCAGCAGCTGATCAGCTTTGTGTTTATTTGATTTATGTAGAAATTATTGTTGATTTATTGTTGATATATCGGCTTTCTTGAATGAAACAATTGTATTTGCACTAGTTACATGTGATTGAAAATCAAACCAAACCTCTCTCGTTTGTTACTGTCATTTGCCTTTCATCTGAACTAGCCATATTGATAAATTGCTAACAGTAAATAGCAGTTTACAGTATTTTCCACAGTGTATTTTAACATCTTACCTCTGTGATCTCTATTGCACATAATATTAAATAAGTGACTTTGGCTGAACATATTTCAGAGTCAAATAACCACTAAAACATTTTAGACATACATTAATCTATTTAACATGATCATTTTTGCTGGTCTAACTTACATCTTACCAAACTCTTCAAATGTTAGGATGAAGGTAAAAGTTATCTTCTTTCTTCTGATGTGTTTTGCTCCTGAAATAATTCACTTCTGCACAGTAATGTTAATTACAACTATTAACCTAATTTTACTGGTTACTGCAGAAATCGTATGTCCTCTTAACAATAAAACCATTCATACAGTGGGTATAGAAAAGAATCACCCCCTTTAAAATAATCACATTGTGTTGCTTTGCAGCCCAAAATGAAGACAGGCACAGTTTTTGTTTTATCCAGCTGTATTTTCTCTGTGCAGCTTATAACATCCAAGTGAAATATATAACACCAACATGTCAGAAAAACCCCCCAGAAAGAACAGAAGGGTGATTCTTTTCTGTACCCACTGTACATTAATTTTATTCACAATAAAATGCACCACCAATTCATAAGTCTTATTTTTAACAGCATGGCCATGCAGCTACTCAAAGGCAATGCGCTTTTCAGAAAAGGTGCTCTGAAAAAGTTGTCCTGTAAGACTTGTCAAATCTGGTTTTCAATCCCCAAAAAAGCTTGAATTTTCTCTGTACACTGTCTTATGGTACATTCCACAAGTGCTGTATTTAATAAACCTAAGTATTCTGTCTCTGTGTCAAAGACCTGTTACATTGTGAAATGATGTCCTATGACAAAATAAAATATTGACAATGTACAAGCGTCTCTTCAAAAATAAAGTGTTAGATTTAGTTAAAATTCTAAAGATAGATGATCTTAATATTAATTAGATTTATTAATAATAAATGTATAATTTTGATATGTTCTACTCATATGCCACTGAACCATTCAGCATCAGTCAGTAATATAATACGTAACAGGGATGGGTGGGTAACTCTTTGCAAACCCCCCAATGCAGACTCTTTTATTGTTCCCATTGTCTTGATTTCTCAGCAGGTCTAGACATTAGTAATGACAGACAAGAGGGGGTTCAGCGAACAACTTGAAAAAGCCTTTAAAAGAAAAGGCTGCTTCTAAGATCTTACGTCCTACTATTTTCAAGTCTTCACTGCTTTGGTGGTTCTAAAATTAAAAAAGAAAAGAAAAAAAAAAAAGGTAAAGGGACCCTTTTATAATAACTTTCATGAATAAGTAACACATTCTATTATATTTATTATCTAATACAGATGATAGTTAAAAATACATTTAAAAAAGTCATAAAACTATTTAATATATTTTCATGTTTATATCTGAATGTACATTAACTGATCTACTTGCGTAGTTTTATTAAAGCATTGGTATGTTTTTGACTTCAAATATTTATCCAAATGAATTCACTGAAAACTGTTTAGACAAGGTTTGGACTACATTGCCTAAGTACAGTTGAAAGGACAATGACAACTGATAGTTCTGAAAGAAGCTATCTATAATGAAAAGTGACCTGGTGATCCTCTTGAAGCTGTGTCAATATGTGTCTGATGCCACCTAGTGTCCATACTGGGAATGGAGTGTTTTTTCTCTAATGAAGGCACACTAATAAAAGGTTTGACTGGCCCTTCAGGCACGTTTGTGGTTGACCTGAGGCCTCATTAGAGGTCAATTTGTTGCTGTGTGCTGATTGGCTGTTCAGTCTCCTGCTCTGAACTGTTTACAGATGAGCAAAGGCTGACGACATGAGTCTCACTTCCCACAGTCAACAGACAATATACACAGCATTTCTGTGTACAACAGACACATACTGCACACTCTCAGCTCCTCTTCAAAAGTGTCAAAAGCTATGTTTTAAAATACAAAGCAAGATGCAAAGAACGGCATTCTGTAAAGAATGTTTCTTACTGTTTATTTAGATTATGAAAACAGAAGAATAATCATATCAAAATGACATATGTAGATATATTTCATGAGATTTCTATTACTGATGTAAAAAATGTCTGATCAAAACCATCTGATGTATGCAAACTGCAGAAATGTTCTGGACTTTAAAAAAACATTTTTAAAAACGATAAAACATCTTAATTCTGTTAGATTGTTATATTAAACATCTAGTACAGCTTTGGCATCCCTCAATGCTGCTTTTTTCCTCTGCAAATCCCTTTCCTGTTTCTCCAGGTCTGGAAACACAAAGAACAAAGTCATTCTCATGAAACAGTGCCATTTAAGTCCCCATAATAATTCTCCTTTCTAATATGTGATTCATTACAAGGCACAAAGAAATGTACTCATTTATCCATTCAAATGATAAGTATATAAATTCAAAACGTACTGTTAAGGGGTTGAAATCATGTAACACTTTAGATTTAGGTGGTTACAAATGAAATGTACCTTGTTCCAGCTGAGTAAAAATGCAAGGCAGCTGTCCAGATGCCAACAATACTTTGAGAGCAACATCATAGTCTGTGGAATATTTCATAGCCTTTCAGTTGTATAAACAAAAACCCAGCATTTTATTGAGGGTTATAGAACATAACAGGGATATTTCAGATTCAATGTGAGTTAATAGTGTTTGTGACAATATAACCGTATAATGATTATAGATCAGTGATCAACACAATGGCGCTGTATGTCAGCACGCTGCCCACAAGGCTATCGGTGCCAATGTTTATAAGATTTTTTTGTTAAAATATCTTCTCTCAACCCATATTATCATTCATTGACTATTGTAAGTATTGCATTCAAGGGTTTATCTCCCCAAAAAGCGTAAACATTGAGCCTCCCAGGCACTAAAAAACATTTAGTGTGGTCCGCTCAAATCCGTCAATGTCTTTCCAGTTCAACCTATAGCAAGAGTTTGGACTGTGGCTACTTTAGCAGACAGAGAGAGAGGCTTTATAGCCAGTGTGTGGGACCATCGCTGACACATTACATAGGTAAAGAAATTCAGATCTGGTTTGTTACCAGCAAGCCAAAATTCGAAAGCTTGCCAAAATACACAGAGACAGACAACAGGGTAAAGGCCTGTTCACACCAAGGACGATAACTATAAAGATAACGATACAGATATAGTTTTAAAAATCGCTTTCAATATGAAAGAATAGCAGAGTCCACACCACAGCTATAAAGGCACAGAGAAACGCTGCTGATGAACGATAAAAACATTGACAGCCAATCAGAATCAATCAGCTATAACAAGCTTGAGAGTTTAAAGCGGCAGACGAGCGTGCGCTTGGAATAAACAGATGATATCATCTGCTGGTGTGGACGCTAATATAGTCATCTTTATAGTTATCGTTCTTGGTGTGAACGGGCCTTAAGAGGAGAGTAAACATTGGTAATGCTTTTATAAGATGGATGAATTTGATTCAATGTTTGCATTTTAGTCAAGACGTTGAACTTGCTGAAGTTTCTAAACTCAAGCTTTTGCCACTTTACCGTCAAGCCCCGGATAAAATAAGATATTGTAAGGATAAGAATAATCAGAAGAGCGTGGGTGAAAGAGGCCTTTGCAAAGGTTGTTTGAAAATATGCCTTATTTTTGTAATTTTTACGAGGTGAAACTAGTAGCGCAGAAACCGCATACTTCACCTTTAACTTGTATTGAACCTGAAATATTCCACAAAACTGGTCTGAATCAAGGCTGTTCTCACCTTGGTGGCAGGCTTCCTGTGACAGCACTCTTTCTCCTAGGCTGCTCAGCTGAGACACGAGCTCTGAGAAGACTTCTTTAGTCCACCCAGCCTCATTACATCTGGTCCAGAATATGGCAGCACTGGACTGGGATTTCTCTGTGGTACCCACATCAGAAGCATCTGCTGCAGCGGGACGACCTGGTGATGAAGAAACCCCTGCCGGAGGAGAAGGTTCTGGTAGCTGCTCAGATTTTAAGTGAGATGCTTGTACTAAGAGTGAGAGTGTTTGTACTGCAGATATTGACACTGCTAAAACGTCAACAGTGGGGCTTGAATGCGGGGGTGATCCGGGCTGACCTGTGGGACCATCGCTGGCACGGTCCTGGTTAGGCGTAGGGTCAGTGGTTTGAGCTCTGGGCGGTGGAGAAGTTCTGCTTGTGGATGGTGTTTCCTCTAGTTCAGGGGCCGCGACAGACCCAGGTGAGGTGCACATAGCTGCTGGGGCTGCACCGGCAGGTGAAGAAGGTTCTAGACTGTACTCTGAAACAGAGAGAGAGTGTGTTTAAATAAATCTCTGTCCAGAGCCATCGCAAGGGCTGTGCCAAGTGTGTGACCACACAGGGTCTTGCACCTCTGCAGGGCCTCGCACCAAAATAAAGTTAATAAAGCCAATAGTTTAACAGTTCACGTTTTTGTCCTTATAGGCTAGCTAAAAGTCAGCTAATAGTGAGTCAATGTGTATCATGATGCTGTATTATTCTGCTTGGTAAATGTTATGCAGTAGCCTTGTTCAAATCCGCTACTTCTCAGGAAATGGGAAAAAACACTGCATTTTTTATATAACTGAACACTGTGTTGTCAAAGCTGATATTGTGGCTGTGTATATGGTCAGACACTTTCATGTGTCATTATTTTGTGAACATTTTACCAAAATCAAGCTCAAGTGGAATTACCAGGTTTCTAACCAGCGAATGTCAGACATATATGTGTCTTGTCCGTCTTTGGCCGCATCTGAAGCAGTCAGTGCATCGCATTACATTTTTATCAACTTACAGGTTATAAAGTTATTGTTGCTACGTGGCTGCTAATTTTTTTTTTCTGCCACTTGGCCAAAATCTCATGTTTTTAAAGATGTAGTGCTATGCACAGGCTATTAAGACTATACTTGCTATGCTATATGACTGACGACAAATGCTAAAAGACATTATAACCAAATAATTATAGTGTTTACTGAGTAAAGAAAATGCTGTACATATTCAAACAACCATTCTTTTTTTCTTTATTTATCCTTGCATTGCAAATGAGCAGAGAGAGACAGTCCAGAGTGTGTGCGGCACTTCATTCAAGATTGAGTTAGTTTTAGTCGCAAGCACTTTTTAATACTTTTCATTGGTTAAATATTTGCAAAACCCACAGACAAAAAGGGTGACCAACAGTAATGAATTAAGAATAAATAAATAAATAACTAAATGTGCGTGTGACTGATTCTTACGCATTTTTGTCAGTGAGCAAGCACTGTCAAGTTCATAGGGAGCTTTTTAAATTCTAATTTTGGCTGCCTCTGAATGGGTCAAAGCACAAATTTTACTTGAGAAGTTCAAGAAAATACACTAGACATCCAGGCTCATTTAGGCTATGTCTGAAATGATGTGCAGCGTTCAAGTGAATGATAAGGTTTACTCTTGGTTTATCTGTCCATTAGATGCGTGTGAAAGTTGTGTTTGTTACTATAGCAACACTCCCCCCCCCATTCCAGAGGGCCTCACACCTCAACGTCGCACAGGGCCTCACACCCCCCTTGCGACGGCCCTGTCTATGTCCACAGATTTACGCCTCTTTGAAATGACAGCAGCAAGACAAAAGAGAAATGAACGCACCTGATTCTGCTGAGGGTCCAGAGTCCATAAGAATGCTACATGGAACTGTGATATGGTACATTTCTGGTTGTAACAAACTCTGAGAATCATCCTGAGAAAGAGAGAGCAATTACACTTCTGGTTACAGGCAAGTTATAAATAGAACTTATACTATAAGTGAGTATAATCAATAATAAGTGAGTATAATGCACTGTTCAAACTTTGTTTTGTTTTTGCATTTTCTTAAAAAGAAATTAATAATTTTATTCAGCAAGGATGCATCAAATTGATCAAAAAAGACAGGAAAGATATTTATAATGTTACAAAAGATTTCCATTTCAAATAAATGCTCTTATTTTGAACTTTCTATTCAACAAAGAATCATGAAAAAAACGTATCGTTTTCACAAAATGTTTCTTGAGCAGCAAATCAGCATATTAGAATGATTTCTGAAGGATCATGTGACACTGAAGACTGGAGTAATGATGCTGAAAATTCAGCTTTGCCATCGCAGGAATACATTCGATTTTAAAATATTTTATTATAGCAAACACTTTTTTAAATAATATTATTGTAATAATATTTCACAATATTACTAATATACTGTATTTTTGATCAAATAAATGCAGTCTTGGTGAGAATGAGAGACTTTAGAAATATTACAAATCTTTTGAATGGTAATGTAACTATACTGGATGGTGATGATTGTACTAAATTTAAATGGTTTTGGATGTATTTTTAAATTTTTGAAGTTACTGTTCTGAGCATTTTATTTAAAACTCATTATGGGGAAAGATATTAAAAATATTTAAATTTTTGTCACTTTTGGTGGCAATTTTGCCCAGGAGGCCTGGTTAATTTGTTCCTTTGCGCTCAATGTTGCTGGCTTGAAAGTTTGTAAAATTCCAAGCTATGGAAAAGTTTTCCAAAAAGATATAGGCGAGATTGTTTCATTCATTTATTTGTCCTCAAGCCTTGGTTCTTTCTTGACATGTATCAGTCTGATATGTATGTAGTAAACAATGTTTTTGTTCTAAGGTGCCATTGGGGTTTTGCATGTCCTTGTTTTGTGTTTTTGCTGTAATTTTTTTCCCTTGTCAAATTACATGAAAATATCAGTAAATACATGTGCTTGTGATGTGAGTGATGTGTTCTGTACAGATAGACTCACTGAATCAATGTCTGTGTCATCATCGTCAGCTTCTGAAAAGAATGAAACCGTTTCTTTACAGTAAGGAATGATAATACTTCTCGTTCATTTGTTTTCAAAAACACAAACACATTTGTACCTGTGGTTGATGGATTGAGTTTTTCACACGGCCTGCAAACAAAGGGAAACAGTCAGGGACGTTTCCTTAAATAACTTTACTATAGTAAGTTTTTGCCAAAATACCACGGTAAACTGTGGTATTCTTGTATTTGTATTGTTTTCAAAATTGTTCAAAATCCTAAACATACCTTGTTTTTTCAGGCACAGGAGAGGACTGCTATTAAAAGTGAAGAGAGAAATGCTTTACTGCTACAATTTTACTGCCAAATGTTTTAAAGATTCATTTACATGTAGTCATTTACATTTACATGACACAAGACTGGAACAACACAAGGGTGAATTTTCATTTTTGGGTGAACTGTCTCTTCCAATATGGACTGAGCAGTTTCAGTGAAGTTTATTATGAAACTTTGGTACATATAGAAACATATCAAAACAGTCCCATTTTATGATACGAGACTCACACTGGGCTGTTTGGGAAGCATAGACTCCTTTGTATTTGACATTGCTGGAGCTACTACACGGTCAGTGCTGGTGGGACTTTCATCATCTAAAACAGAGAGACATATTATTCAAATTGTTTTGATTTTAATGACTTGGTTTTATCTAAAATTCTTCTTCTCATTTTGACAAAAACAGAGAAATGAAACTAAATATATAATAAACACCTGAGTCTAGAATGCGTTTAATTTTTTTCCTTCTGGGTGTTTCCACTTCTGCCCATCTAAAAGAAACCAAAACACAGGATCATTACAATCACGCTGTGATTACTAACTAGACAATATTCTGTAATTAAACGTTTTCTACAGACTACTCACCGTACCAATGAATCATATGCACTCTGTTAAATAAGATTAAAAAAAAAGACAAAATTAGAATAAGCTGTACTTTTAACCAGTATTATTTTTCAGGTCAGTTTGTCTATTTGTCTTCTAAACGCATTCTCACAAGATCATATCTGCTCGTTGATAGAGTATGACCTGTTTCTTAGCATAATGGAGGTAAATTACCATCTGTGAATACAATTCTGTAGCCGCTCATCTCTGAGATGAGGCCCAATAAAAATGTCACATTCATTATTATTAGTGCTGTCAAACGATTAATTGCATCCAAAATAAAAGTTTTTGTTGACATAATATATTTATGTGTACTGTGTTTATTTATTATACACACATACAGTATATATTTTGGAAATATTTGAACTCAACCAAACTTCAAACTAAATCAATTTATATAAAAGCCAAATCCTTATCCTGTAATCACAAACGACTGTGATTGGTCCATCCTGACCGGCGCTGAGAAAAGTAACAGGTACCACCTAAAAGCAAGTCGTAATTCAACTGTAACTTTAACAACATTACATTAACTCGTACTTAAAGCCTTATCTGATATTCAAATAGTTGTAAATGTCATTCTGTATATTTGACCTGTTAAGTTTTATATATTAAAATTGGCAAAAGTCGTCAGTCAACTATGGCTTTATTTTTAAATGCACATCACAAACGACTGTGATTGGTCCATCCTGACCGGCGCTGAGAAAAGTAACAGGTACCACCTAAAAGCAATTATTTTGGCCAGTCGTAATTCAACTAACTTTAACAACATTACATTAACTCGTACTTAAAGCCTTATCTGATATTCAAATAGTTGTAAATGTCATTCTGTATATTTGACCTGTTAAGTTTTATATATTAAAATTGGCAAAAGTCGTCAGTCAACTATGGCTTTATTTTTAAATGCACATATATATAAAACAATATTGATTTGTAAACATTTTACATACAAATGGCACAGGGTGATCACAGTCACTTTGAGAAACAACATCTGCATATATGATATGCTTGTTTTACACATCTGTCCTAGTTTCCAGCATTGTACAGTACACAATGTCACATGCTTTCACATTGGAGATCACAGGACTTGACAACAGACATGCCATATCCCAGTATGGACATAATACTGTGACAGAGATAACTACTTAGTTTTAAGGGATATGAAACATGTATCACAGCATACTACGAGACAGTGAGTAAAGAGTTGGTTCGGGTGTCAGTGTCTCTGTGAAATGCATTATTTTGGTGCATTCGGAATGAATCAGAATCAGAATGAGCTTTATTGCCAGGTATGTTTACACATACGAGGAATTTGTTTTCGTGACAGAAGCTTCCACAGTGTAACAGAATGACAGTGACAGAACAAAAAACACAGAAAAAAAATAAATTAGGAATAAAAATATATTTTAGGACCACTAACTAAATATATTCTAAGACCACACTCTTAAAAATAAAGCTTCTTGCAAAGAACTCTCTAAACAACAGTCATTTCCCACTCTATACAGTTCTTTGGAGAGTCAAAAAGCTCTTGAAATTACATTACAGGGTTGTCAGTTGGTATAAGATAGTTTCTTCTAGATTTAAAAGGATAAAAAGGTCCTGTAAAATCCTTTTTGGCACTAACGTTTTGTTTTTGGATGGTTAGTATGACCCCTGCTGGTAAATGTTTGGTTCTAAAAAGCATTTTTCTTAACAGCCATTTAAAATTAGCTGCATGTTCCGACAAAAAAAAAAAACTGCATTTTGCCATTGAGATGAAAGTGAATACTAATGGACAGCTTTCTTCGTGTATTCTAAACCTCTTTGGTTCTACCAGGAACCTTTATTTTTAAGAGTATGCAAAACTTCAAAGTTAATGGTTTATATATATGTCTCATTTCCCTCTTTTCAAGAGTTATGCATGAAACCTACTGTATATGCTGTACACTGATGGCATTACGCACACATTCACACTCAACTCTCATTTCTCAGGATCCTCGGTCTCTTCAGAACACTGGATTTCTTCGTCTATCCTCACAGATTGCAGCTCATCTGCACACTGAAATAAAGATAAAGAAATGCTTAAAAC
This sequence comes from Sinocyclocheilus grahami, assembly GCF_001515645.1. NCBI lineage: Eukaryota > Metazoa > Chordata > Actinopteri > Cypriniformes > Cyprinidae > Sinocyclocheilus > Sinocyclocheilus grahami. The sequence continues at coordinate 1,511,628 of NW_015505462.1, forward strand.
ATGAAACCCTTTTCCTTCTGAGTCTGACATTGAAAAACAGACTGGGTCACTCACCATTTTATCTTCCTTCTCCTCTTCTGGGTCAGAGGTCACCTGCTCCTCTGCACTAAAGTATCCATCATGCTCCACAGAGGCATCCAGCGAGAGAGATCCTTTAGTCCAACCTGAGACAGAGAAGAAAATAGTTTAAAGACAAAAGATATTGTAGGTAAACATGTAAATGAGGTCAGAGATGACAGAGAAAGTACCACTGAAACCTCACCGTGATAGACAGAAGACAGACTAGTGACCATTTCCCAGAGCACACAGAAAGAGCAAATGCGTG
>NW_015505462.1:1515527-1556566 GCF_001515645.1 Sinocyclocheilus grahami
CATGCATCAGCGGTACGTCTGGTGCAAATAAGGTAAAGCTTAGGAGCAGAAAGAGCATCAATGGACTTTCCTGCAGGACAATCATCCCAAATTATACATCCACATCTGCTTAAGCTTGGTTCAGGGATCAGTCATAGAATGTTCTTGAGTGGACTGTTCAGTCTTCAGATTTAAATCTCATTGAAAATATTTGGTGGAATTTGACAAAAGCAGTGGCAATGTAAAAACCAAAGATTATCAGTGATCTGGAAGCTTTTTCAAGCGAAGAATGGGCCATTCTTATTGGAGGTAATAAAGAATAAAAGATTCTGCACAAAATGTGGCTTTTGGGGATTGAATAATTTTGTACACGAATGTTTAGAGCCAATTAGATTTTGTTTTCAATTTCCATCAACTTTATGTTCTCAGAATCACTCAAATGTGTTTGAATAAACTTTCTATAATAGTTTACTGATGCCTTTGTTGAATTGCTTTCATAAAATGTTGTTCTTGGCAGCAAAAAGTCTTGCAGGTCAAGGAGGTTGAATAATTATGATTGCAACTGTACATGTCCTGTACAGAATTTATACTTTCAGAATATTACACATTAAATACCCCTAATATTTCAATTATTTTACATTAGGCTACATAACACTTTGTTAACATCTATTGTAGATCATCATTAAAGTATTGTATATGGACACTGTGTTATGTAAAGCATTACACAAAGTTTTGAGAAAAAAATAACCAGTTAAAATGAATTATAACGTTTTAGAGGCAGTTAATGTGTGTTGTGCATATGCTGTAGCAATGATATTCACTAGTCTTTTTCCTCTCCGCTGCTCTTCTTTGACATCTTCCACAGCAAATCCAAACAGGTCGTCATAGGTGGGTGAATTCTTGCTGTAGATCCCTGATGCAAACAACTGAGGATAAAGTGCATTACACGTTTATATTATAAGACTAATGATACTACATTTCCGTAATGGGTGCAATATGAAAACTCGCTTACCAAACAGTTCTCATGTGCGGAGGTGCTCTCTTTGGATGAAAGAGGCCCGGTGGTTTCAGATTCGTCTGATTTCTCGCAAAGTACACAAATAATTTTATTCAGAGATTGAAATTGTTCCGGACCCATGTTGAACTCTGCTTGTTGACACTCAAAGGCGATTCACGTGTTCAATGCAATGTTTCTTTCAGTGGCATTAAGTTTCGTTTTCTTTTCATTGCGTAGAAGGCGGGTCATGTTGATCTTCATCTTGCATGCATAAAAACACTCTTGTTAACTACTCGAACTCCAGACAGATATCTCGATTATCTAAGGCAGTACATTCAATCAAATAGATATTTAAACTCAACCAAACTTCAAACTAAATCAATTTATATAAAAGCCAAATCCTTATCCTGTAATCACAAACGACTGTGATTGGTCCATCCTGACCGGCGCTGAGAAAAGTAACAGGTACCACCTAAAAGCAAGTCGTAATTCAACTGTAACTTTAACAACATTACATTAACTCGTACTTAAAGCCTTATCTGATATTCAAATAGTTGTAAATGTCATTCTGTATATTTGACCTGTTAAGTTTTATATATTAAAATTGGCAAAAGTCGTCAGTCAACTATGGCTTTATTTTTAAATGCACATATATATAAAACAATATTGATTTGTAAACATTTTACATACAAATGGCACAGGGTGATCACAGTCACTTTGAGAAACAACATCTGCATATATGATATGCTTGTTTTACACATCTGTCCTAGTTTCCAGCATTGTACAGTACACAATGTCACATGCTTTCACATTGGAGATCACAGGACTTGACAACAGACATGCCATATCCCAGTATGGACATAATACTGTGACAGAGATAACTACTTAGTTTTAAGGGATATGAAACATGTATCACAGCATACTACGAGACAGTGAGTAAAGAGTTGGTTCGGGTGTCAGTGTCTCTGTGAAATGCATTATTTTGGTGCATTCGGAATGAATCAGAATCAGAATGAGCTTTATTGCCAGGTATGTTTACACATACGAGGAATTTGTTTTCGTGACAGAAGCTTCCACAGTGTAACAGAATGACAGTGACAGAACAAAAAACACAGAAAAAAAATAAATTAGGAATAAAAATATATTTTAGGACCACTAACTAAATATATTCTAAGACCACACTCTTAAAAATAAAGCTTCTTGCAAAGAACTCTCTAAACAACAGTAATTTCCCACTCTATACAGTTCTTTGGAGAGTCAAAAAGCTCTTGAAATTACATTATAGGGTTGTCAGTTGGTATAAGATAGTTTCTTCTAGATTTAAAAGGATAAAAAGGTCCTGTAAAATCCTTTTTGGCACTAACGTTTTGTTTTTGGATGGTTAGTATGACCCCTGCTGGTAAATGTTTGGTTCTAAAAAGCATTTTTCTTAACAGCCATTTAAAATTAGCTGCATGTTCCGACAAAAAAAAAACTGCATTTTGCCATTGAGATGAAAGTGAATACTAATGGACAGCTTTCTTCGTGTATTCTAAACCTCTTTGGTTCTACCAGGAACCTTTATTTTTAAGAGTATGCAAAACTTCAAAGTTAATGGTTTATCATCTTTTTAAGTGGGAGAACTTGCACAATTGGTGGCTGACTAAATACTTTTTTGCCCCACTGTATTTACAAACCAACGTAAAACCAGGTCCATACCTCTACAGGCCTCCAGCTGTCCTGTTAGAAGTTTCTGGATTTCTGTTACCCAGATGGTCTTAACCTCCTCAGACACGGCCTACATGACAATATATATCACAAAGTCGCATATAAACCCAAGATATCTGGTCAGTGCAGACTTAACACATGTAACAGTCTTCTTAATAGAAATTTGAACTCAAGACACACACTGTTGTGCTCACCTGTACTGTGTAGACCTCATCCCTTGATCTGGACCAGATCTCAAACTTCTTGCTGTCCCCTTTAGCATGCTCTGTTATTCCAATAGCAGCCATCTAACAAAGACAGAACAGAGATTATCAGGTAAACAGGCTATTGTTTCCTTTCAAAATAAAATTTAGCAGAATGAACACTCAAAATGCTCTTTTTTGTGACCATACTCATTTAAATATGCAAATTAGACATGCACAAATTTTAATTATAGATTCCACATTATTTTAATTTAAACATTTAAGTTTGTGCATGTTATAAAATGTGCTTCTTGATTAATAAAAATATTTAAAAAAATTAAATGTGGAATAAAATGCTAATGACCCATAAAAAAATATGAAATGTCACATTTGCCAACCTTTTGAAGATGCTAACTAGTGCAAATTTGACTATATTTTCCTCAGCATGGGAAGAATGCCATGCTTAACAGAACATAACAGAAAAGAGGTGATTTATCAATATGAGCTCAACATCATTTTGTGAAATTTGTAGCTATTATTACACTGTATGTTGAAGACACACTTACGCTGAGCTCCTGCTTGAAGCTATATGAGGGCGCTTTCTCGTATCCCTCTCCGCTCTCCTCTCGCCTCTTGCAGAAGAGCAGACCTTTCTCGTGCAGGAAGAGGTGTCTCTGCATGGGCTTAAACCTGGCAAGCTCCATGACCTTCACGTGACCTCTCTTATGCTCCGCCCACACACTGAATGACCCTTGCATCAGCAGGCGACCCAGGAATCCAAGGTTACCCTGGATGGAATCAATGATCATTGCTTGGATTGACGTGGAATAAAGAGGAGTGACAGAAAACATTAATGAACAGTAATGGGTAAGATGAGAGTAGTGTGTGCATATGTGTTTTACCTCATATCCTGTGATGGCGATGAGGTGCATTGAGTCATTTACAGCCTTCAGGATACCCAGTATGGAGGAAAGAGCTGCCTGCAGCTCCACTGAGCCCTCACAGCCTTTACTGTACTTAATCATCTCCTAAAACACACAAACACATGCATTGAAAAATCTTGTTATCCATTATATGACACCTTTAAAGTCACAATGAAATGGAGGTAATGACAGATCTTTTCTTCTATGTTGTGACGTACATCTGAGTGAAACAGATTATTGAAATAGAAAAAAAATTAGGTCAGGGACTTGGTTCTATCCATTGATTTTTGACTGGATGAAGAAAGATATGAATGAGAGTTTGCAGTCGATTGAACGAAAGAGGGGGAGGTTTAAGAAGGATAAATGTTTGGAGATGCGTCACCATAGAGAAGACTCTGTTTTCATCAGAAGATTTAAAACTAATTTTTAAAAATGAAATTTATACATGGACAAATCATTCACAATAAGATCAACAACATGCATTTAGAAAATAGAGGACATTTTCAATTCATGCTGAATTTAAGATGCATTTCAACATTTATCCCATATTCAAATGCCTAAAACAAACACTTCAGGTATGAGATCTCCATACACACACATAATGCAGTACCTTCAGCAGGAGTTGGTATTTAGTGATCCTCTGCACAGGCTTCAGTAAGTATGAGTCCAGTCCTAGTTTGTGCTCTAGTTTCTTCTGACACTCCTGATGGCACAAACACAATTTGGTAAAGTTGCTCAAACTACATTCTGTCACAGAGAGGGCCTGATGTCATCAACAGATTGTGGTTAGTGTATATGTGTTTCTGTGTGTGTTTCAACTGAAAAAACATGTACTGTGTTATGCACAGTATTTATTGCATGTTAAATATTATTTATAACAAAAGCATGGAAAACACTGTATTCACTAATATTTTTATTTAGCATTTTTAATACAATCTTGTAAAAAAACTCTTTTGATAGTGCAATCAAATAAGTGAAGAAGAAGATGTTAAAAATCACATTACTTCTGGATTATTTTTCACCCTGGAAATGGAAGGTAAAGCGGAGCAAATTACTTTGTGGTATACAGTATTTTACACAGTGTACTCCACAAGTAAACCTTTGGGCAAATTTAGCTGGTCATTCAAATATTAAATTCATACAGAACATTGTAAATGTGCACTGTATATGCACTACATAGTGCTAAGAGAGTATTAGTATTATGGTAGTATAATGTTAGATATGTATGTGTGTACCTGGAAAAAGGCGCAGTCTGAGCACTGCCTCCAGAGGCTCTCAGAACGAGGCTTGTTGTGACAGTATTTCTCATAAATCTGCAGCTCCCCCATCTAAACAACCACAATGACCAAAAGATATGAGGATCACTGTGGAAAAATTAACTCCCAAAAGTTCTTCATGATAGTTTACTTCTGGTTTTGTTTTCTTGCTAGTTATATAAAACTCACCCAGTCCAGAAAGCAGCGGCCCACAAGCTCAGGACAGTCAGTGTAAGTTTCCAGCTCTTTGAGGAATATTCTGAGAAGATACATGGGTTCAGATGAATCTTGAATCGTTTATTTGATCTGATTTATTTTATTACTCTCAAAATAATTTCAGAAAGGAAAGTAAGATCTGGCGTACTAAGATCTGGTAAAGTTTTTTAAAGTTATTATACTACAGACCTGAACACCACTAGATGGTGCTTACCTTTTGTGGAAATTATAAATTTCTTGCATGTTCCCAAATAACACATCCTTCTTGTTCTGCAAGGCAGCAGGGATGAGAGGAGTCATGGAGGGGTTGTCTATCTCAGCAGCATATCCCTACAGCACACAACACATTTAATGAAGGCATCTCATGGCAAACAGGATTTTCATGGCTCTTTTAAAATCAAGAATTTGATGTAGACTTGCTCTAACATTAACAAGACAAATCCACCTCCCAAATCCAAGTGGACTTTATGGGCCAAAGACTGCTACAAAAGTGTAGGATATGCCCTACATATTTCACAGTATGTCCACCTACATAATAAAATTAAGTTGTTTCTTGATTGAAGCTGATTTTCATTTATGAAAAAACTGACAGTTTTTCACTCACCTGCAAAACACACATAAGCTCTTCCACATATGCTCTCTCTGTTTCCAGTAACTCATTCATTACATGCCTGTGAACAAACACACACACAATGAAGCTCAGTTAATGACTACACTACATGGGGTCTAGTAAGGCACATATGTTCCCCTCTTTCCGCTTTGACCCAGGACTAACCTGCGCAGCACAGCCAGGGTTTCCTCCTCCTCAGATACAGAAGGATTGCGACTGCTCCCGTCAACTTGATCAGAGTTTACCTACACAAAGAGATTCATTACTGAGTAATAGTCAAGTCACTTAACTTACACAGTGTTCACTATAACAGAGAGAGATATATATAACTTGCTTATACAGAGAAAGTGATATAAAATGATTAAAAAGAAAGGACATACACTGAAGTCATTGTAGATGAATTAGACATACTTTTTTACAGGACACCCTGCTGTCTGAGTCTTCACGAATACAGATGTTCTCATGCTCCCTGTGAGCTGAAAGAGAGAAATAAACCAATCACCTCCATTTTACACTTAAAAAGATAGACAGACAGACAGATAGATAGATAGATAGATACCAGGAGATGAGAGTGACTCTGGTCGTGGGGCCACAGGCTGGATGGGGCGTGTTTGTTTGGCTGCTAGTTTCTTCAGACTAACCCTCCTCCTCTCAAACATCTCCTGTAATGATGCTTTCTTCTCAAATGCACACTTCACCTTCTCCTGTACCATTACACATTATACAATATAACACAATATAATACATTATACACTATTACACATTTTTAAAAACACAAATAAAGAAATTGACCAATTAGAATAAAGTATTCTGGGAAGCTGTATAATAAACATATTTTTAAAAATGTCTTTATTTATTTTAAATATATATTGATTTAATAAATAAAAATAACTGGCAAAATATATTTTTCCCCCATTTCATTTTGTGCTAAAAAAATAAACTGAAAAAAAAAAGAATCAAATCTGAATTATAAGTGAATTGCAGCCATTGTTATGATTTCATATTACCATACCCTGAGCTCATTGTTCAGTATGTTCTCATATTCCAGCCAAACTGTGCTAATCTCCCACTGCTGTTTCTCATTGGCTGTCTCCAGGTAACACTCCAGCTCTGACAGTGCTGACTCCGCCCCTTCTTGTGACTGGCACTTGTCAAGAGGCTGTGACGCTAGCATGTAAATCCCATCATCACACCATTTACACACCTGAAAGAGAAAAAGAACAGAATGGAACTGTGCTGGAAACTGATTTGCATACACAGTACGTATGAAAGAGTGGTATTTATGTCTGTCTGAAAATTTACATGTAACTGTGTAACTATGCAAATAATGAATATGTTAGTGGAATGAATATAATCAAACATAAATATAAATGTACATGTGTATGTATTTCTAGTCACCATTTCCAATCTTTTATATAGCTCCATAGCCTGTGTCAGCATGGTCCTCTTGTCTTTGAGCCTTTGGGTGAGATTCTCTCTCACTCTCTGTAGCTCACTGCATTTTACTGCAACACTGTCATCAACATTCTGAGAGCTGTCAATCAAACTTTGGCCCTCGGCAATCACAGACCTCACTCTGTCCAGCACTTCCTGCAGAGAAAGAAGTGTGTTAACAAGAGAGGAGGTACAATGGTTATTGGAAGCTTTCATATGAATTAGACTGACTCATTCATGCATATATGTGTGTGAATGCATGTTTGCGACTGTAAGCATAACACGTTAAGATTATTCAATGGGCGGAGACTCACACAGGCCTTCTTCTCATGATTGGTCAGCTCTTGAAGGAGGTGTTCTGTTTGGGCAGGGCTTATTCCAACGTCTGAGAAAGCATTCATTGTGGGTGTTGTTTGCTCCAGCTCTGTTTGCAACTACAAGACAGTAGCAAATGCAAACAGAGTGCAAATATCATTAGTGAATCTTATGATTAGCAATAATAAGAATAAGCATGAATGTCTTTAAAAATGCAAGACCTGTTGAAAGTTGTGCTCAAACTGGCAGAGTTTAAAACATAGATCCAGTTTATTTTGATGCTGAATCCAGAACTCATCAAACGCTGTAGAGCTCTCATTCAACTGGGATAACAGCCTGCAAGTTAGCAAGGAACAAAAGAGAGAAATATAAATTAACAGGAAATAACTGAGAGTACATACATTACACAAAACAAATATTATAAAATGAAATTAAATAGTGTGTAAACTACCAGAATTGTTATTGTTAGCTAAAATTTTTAAAACCTTATTTGAAATAAAGCTAAAATAAAATAAAATGAAAATATTCAATTAAAAACAAATAAAAATGAGTAATGTAGCTTTGGCAACTAACTGAAATAAGTTTAGGTTGAAGTACAAAAATAACTAATACTAAAACTGAAATAAAAAAATAATTAAGGCTATACAGAAATATATGTATATAAACAAAAACTTAAACTAAAATTAAAAATGAAATAAAATATACAAATAAAAGCTAATTAAAAAAATTAATGAAAACGACAATAGCATATACATAATACTAAATTAAATGCAGCCTTGAAGTGTAAAAGCATTCATTTGTGCTATCCAAATCTCTAAAGCATGAGGTAATGGTGAGATATAAGCATGAAGACGTGTGAGGAGGCAATGCCCCCACGTCACTGGCTAACCACTCTGCCAATGTAATAATACCTAGCCAATATGTTTGCAACCATTCTGCAAATCCTCCCAAGAAGAAGAAACTTCTGCAACACTGCAAAGAAACTTCAAGTGGGAACTGAGAGGATTCCTACTAAGAAAGACTGACAGACTTACCTGTGCACTGTAGCAAGGTTCTCCAGTTGATCAGGGTTTAGACTGCTGTCCGGATCTCTGCGGACCGGTTCCCTGATGTGCTCCAAGAGTTTTCGTCCTTGGCTTAGAGCTCCTGCCATCTCTTCCTAAAGAGAAAACAATGAAACGTAGAATAGTTTTGTTAGCACCAAAATGAATGTGTGAGGTGGCACATATTGAGTGCTTTAATGCTTTAAAGAGTTTTTTTTATAAATACTTTGAAACGGTCTTTTCTGCTGGTTTGTGCAGTGAGCAGATTGCTGGCTGTTAGGAGGTTGCTAGGGAGCTCGGTTTCTGCCAACTCCCTGCCAAACACTTGCAGTCTCTCAGCCATCCTCTTCACTAATGCAGCAAAGCTTTCAAGATCCTACCGGCAAAATTATCATCATTAGGAAATGATCATTTCACATATGATGTATATTATTGGTTTAACTTGTTTTGTTTCGTATATACAATGAGGTTTTGAATGTGCACTTAATAATCTTTCTCTAATTAAAACATTGCACATAAAATGTATTTGAATAACTTTTAAAATATGTTTCATGTACACTGTCTGAAATGCCATCAAGTCTTATAAGTAGCCTAATAAAAGATGTTTTACTGTATATGAAGCAGGTCTCATGGTGGCCTCTATGAAATGCTGAATATTACTAATATAATGAATATTATTTCACTTTATCCCCCCCGATTATTGGCCACTTTGACTTACAAAATAAACAAGTCACGACTGACAAATTCTGCATTTCTACATATGAATTGGTGATGCAAAACAATTAGCTTTTATGTGATGATGCATTCAATCCACTAGGCATCAGTATAAGTCCAGGACAACTGTCATAATGTAAAATAAACAAAAGAAACTAGTGAGTGCACCTTTCAGGTGTGTATTTGCTCTTACTGTGCGATGAGAGATCCAGGTCTCGTGGCAGTAGTATTGAGAGCCACCCAGTTCTTGTGTCAGCTGACTCCGCTCAATATAAGAGTGCAGATCAGCCAGTGAGCTTAGCATCATAACCTTTAATACAAACACAGGCTTCATTATTTACAATGACATGCCACTCACTAACATTACAAAACCCATTCAGGTTACTTACCGGTACTTTAAAGTCATCTCTGTGGAGTTTGAAGAACACTTCAGACAACGTTCGCTGCAGGATAGCACTGGGTCTCAACACCAGAACAAGCCGAAGATTAGCTGGAAACCAGCCCTACACACAAACACAAAAAAGCACTCAAATTCATATTATTCCACATTCAATATATTAAAGACATATTTTAACATATATTACAGACAAAAGCTATCCAGATGTGTATCCGCAAAAAGACTATTGAAGGAATAGTTTACCCAAAAAAGAAAGTTTGCTGAAAATGTACATTCTGTTCTCAGATGTAAATGGATGCTTGATCTGAGCACATTTCTCTCTTGATTCACACAAGATGACTTTTTCACTGGAGAAAGCAATATTACGGATAGAGGACTTGTATTCAAGTTGGAAACAATGGTTTGAAGTTAAAAATGTCTTTAAGATAGATTTGTTTATTACAAACACGCAGCTTTAAAGGGTCATGAAACCGTGTTTGTGTTTGTGTTGCACATCATAGAAGACAATGTTAGCATCCGATAATTTTAACTGTTGGAAAAAACGGGTTAATTTTAAGCTTTTTGGCGCCATTTTCATCTTCCGGTTTTAAATTCTACATTGTGTTGACATCACAATTTGTGACGTGGCAATGGACTATAGTACATCGATGATGCGTCTGTGTCTATTAAATTATTCATGAGACTGCGTGTTCTTATCCTAAGATGCTTCGCTTAATTATTCACAACAGCATGTGTTGATTTGCTATGACAGACGTTTCAGACTGAGAGAAACGTTCATGGATCGGAGGAGAGTGTGTTTTAGTTTTGTAATAAGAGTTCGGCACAAACACGATTCATTCACTTAGTGAGTGTAACCGTGACACAACCCGTCAAAATGATTATATAAACGCCGCAGATAAGCCTTAAAAGTTACCAGAGGTACAACAGCGCATATATGTTTTCGATGGAGCGTGCAAATGGCTGTGCATTTATTTGCGTTTTTAATTCGATGGGAGCGAAATGAAACGGTCTGAACCCGAAGCTGTGTGTGTTGTCTGTCTCCCCTCTTCCCCCTCCGCTCGCAGCGCACCACGCCCACTTTTTTTAGCATTTTTTAAAACTGTAGTGAGAACTAACCAGTGCTGAAACGGGGGGTTTCATGACCCTTTAATTGCGTGGATTATTATATTTTTAGCAGCTGTTTTGACTCTCATTCTCGCGGCACCCATCCACTGCAGAGGATTCATTGGTGAGCAAGTGATGTAATGCTAAATTTCTCCAAATCTGTTCCGATGAAGGCTAAGTACATTTTCAGCAAATTTTTATTTTTGGGTGAACTATGCCTTCAAAAACAGTATTTGTGTGCGTTCATATTGGAGTCAGACTCACTGAGATACGCAGTAATGTTCCCTTTAAACACGTCCATCGATCTCTACGCCTGTCAATCACTACGATGAAGCCCACACCCGCTGCACTCAGACTGGTAAAGACACACACGTGTTACTGCTGTCAGCATGTATGACATTCTAACATGTGTGCTAATGTGTGTATTTACCTGGGAATACTTGTCAGGTAGGTAAGAACATTACGAAACTCTTGGTCTTGAATTTCACAAAACGAAGGGAACTCTGGAAAGATAATGATAGGGCTTCCATCCTGTCCTCTTCCCCCTAAAACAGACAGACAGAAATATGAAGAATCAAAGAATCAAACCTACTCCTCTCATCTATTCAACAGGCAAACAGCAGGGGGCAATAAATACCAGAAACCATGCTGTCTTCTGTGTTGGCATAAATTAGCACACAGGCAAGCCAATGAAAACCTGCTCTCACCATCTGTATGCTGTGTCACAGTCTCCATATTGTGTGCTACTGCTACCCAACAACAGTTGTTTGAGAGTGCTGTGACAACCAAACTCCAACATAATCTCAGATCAGCTTGTAAGTGTTCTTATCATCAGTTTGGCAGCTAGTGTCAAGAAATAGGCTTGTGGCACCACTGACAATTATCAAAACATGTACAAACAAGAACAGAAAAAGGTACCATCCCTAAACCTTAACTACACATCACTACCTGCTGTGCAAAACCATAATAATGCTAGGCGCTGCAGAGGGTAAGACATATTAGTGTTGTCAGTATTCCCTCAGGACAGAAACTATGATTATACCAATGTATAAAGTGAGATTCAAAAATATCACTCCATTCTTCCTATCTATTCTCTCCTTCAAATCAGGATGAAGATACAAGGGGATGTTTAGGTGGTAAGACGGTGATGATGGAATGGAGAGAGTAAGAGAGAAAGCCACTGGGTAAAGATCCCCATGTGACAAAAATATAAATTTGGCATGCCTTCTTCTCCCTGTCTCCATGACAACAGGACAGAGATTGTACATGCATCGTTTACTTTACAGTTTAACAGGAACAACCTAACATTAAAAACAACACTTATTCAGATAAATACCTTAAAGTTGCAGTGTTTGTACATGCCCATATGTGACAAACAGTTTCTAACCCCAGAACATCTTTTTCCTTTCCCTTGCATTTTACATTCATACATGCTCAGAGAAATTATCTAACCATCTATTTCAGACAGAAGCAGGAAATTATGGATGGTAAAATTTGACTAACAAATCACATAGTCTTTCACGTTCATGCGCACTAGCGTTTATAACTTGTTACATGTTACAAAAACGCACACCTTTTTGTGCTCTTATTGAAGAACTCTTTTAAAGTGCAATATATTTTACATTAAACATTTTGATTTCTCTCATTGAGATGAAGGAAAGACAAGAGTTTTAGTACAATATACTAGAAATGTGCTGTGTGTGTAAAATCCCTCTTGGCATAGCTCCTATTATAATTTAGTCTATAAGGAATATGATAAGAAAATTAGTTTGTATTGAAATCTCTTAACTGCAGATTTTAGTACGTTGGCAACTGTGAGCACCTTGTTGAGATCTGATCCAAAACTCTAAAGGAGAAATATATCCAAGAATTAAGAAGCATAAGCAAAAGTCTCCATCTGCTTTCTAAGAGACAAAATTGAGATATAATTGCAGAGATCTAAAGAGGTCTCTTTTTTCCTCTCTGGGTCCTTACAGAGTGTTCTTATTGAGTCCTCTTTAAAAAGTCAAACTCACATCCCTCCAAGTGGACCAAGTGTGAAAACACCCTCTGAAACAATAATGTTGGTCCCTGGATAATATTTCCGTTTTACGGATAAAGAAATGCAAATATAATGTAAAGAATATTTACCAGATAGGAATGCAAACTGTCTCTTGAGCTCAGTGATGATGTCAGCAGCGACGAGAGGACTAGACTCCTTCTGCATGATCTCATCTGAAACAAACACACTAACATCATGTCTACAGTCATAATAACATTATACATTATAGGATGATATAACAAGAGTGTTCAAGTTCTCAGTGTAACCTGGGTAATACAATGATCCTGCAATGCATCACCCATTAAACTCATAAGCTTAACACTTTTCTGCAAATCTCATGCAGTGTCTTTCTTGCACAACATCAAATAACAAAACCAAAAAACAGCACTTATTTTTGTTACTTCACCATAAGATGAAATGAACCACAGGTGAAGAAGTTAACCACAGGTGAGAAGACCCTACACACACTAATATATTACTGGCTGTCTTGAGAGTATTGTGTCTTTGGCTGGTGTATGTTACCACCACCTGAGGGAGGAAAATCTTGCCCAAAGCAGTTCCCATGCTCCGGTCAATAGCAAAAGACATGTTTAGAAAGAAAAGAGTAGGTGATTTCCTATCTATCTCAAACAAATCCACCCCTGGATACAGAGCTATAAAGTGCAGACAACTAATAATCCTAATGCATACCCACCCTTCTATTATACATCATATTATATAGCCTCTTTTTTTAACTGCAAGATTAAGAATTGTATTTTTTAACCAACACACCAATCAGATATTATAAGTGGTACTTCAAAGTGAATGACAAAAGAGGCCTGAAAAGAGGTAGAATATATCCAATGCCTTCTTTTGTTCTTCTAAAATAAGAGCGTGTCGTCCCATTGGAGTCAGATTCACACCCTTAGGATGTTCACACACATTGGACAGAACATCATCCGTCACATTTTAAATGGCTTTTACGGTAGCGCTCACCTGTGATGCATCACTCCCCCACCTCCTAATGCTGCCCAGCTTTTATACACACCGACATTTCATTTATTTATTTTTTTACTATTACAGTTACGTAATGAATCATTTCTCTCTCCACCCCTCTATTCTAATCTATTGTATTTAGTTTAGCAGAATGGAGTAAAGTAACAATAGTGCAAATTGAGTATTAAGTACCATTAAATATAATTAAACTATTTAAAATAATTGTACATTTAAAAAAAAATAATAATAAATAAAAAAGTTAATCATATTATTAAATAATTAATAAAGTATTTTTTAAAAAATTTAAAATTAAAATAGATCTTACTTCGGAGCCAGTGGCAACATCTGGAAAAGTGGTAATATTTCTCAACCTCTGCTAGAGGAATACACATAGTTTTCCCTTTGTTCTGTACATCCATCCCTCTGTTTTTCTGATTCCTCTTCCACTTGTTTTCTACTATCTTACTAACTCTTGTAACCATAAGCAGCGATCTCAGAATGAGCTACCTGAGACAGGTGCACAAGTCAATTCAATGACTTCCTGTTTCTCTCTCTCTTTTTCTCTCTCTCTCTCTCTCCTCATTTCCAACCTTCACACAGACTTCCTGGAATGGACTGGTCCCCTGACGCACATACACAGGTTCCCTTCACCTGCTACATTTTAATAACTGATAACAATGATGGGTCACTGACTGTAAAGAACTGTACTTCCTTTGTTTCCACTCTCTCTACGCCTGTCTGTGTCGGCACAATCACCCCAAAAAGAGTCTGCTGCCCCCCAGGAGCCCCTTCCCCCATCACACTGGTGGATGAATGAAACCCTGTGTGTGTGTGTGTGTTTTGGTTTCTCTCTGGTATAAGAGGAATCTGAGTGCGATCTGATCTTACTGAGGAGGGAAAGATAAGAGCTGAATTCAGACCAAGTCACTCATCCATTCAAACCAACAGATAACATTTAAAAGAAGAGTCAGTCTTTTTAGTCTGGTAAATCTCTCTAGTTCCCTCTCTTTCTTTCAGACACACATACAAATGTAAATACACACTTTTCCTTTGGAGTAATAGTCAATAGTCAAACTAAAGTTCAGACGAAAAAACAAAAACAATAAGCACATTGTCTCGGGCCATTTTGAAAATCTGGGATTTAAAATGATGATTTAATGTTTCAGGATATTGAAAAATGTAAATGAAAAAAAATTACAAAATTAATAAGAAAAGATTTTTCTTCAAGATTTGGGACTTTCTATAGGTCACTGTGAAAATAAGCAAATTTGTGACACTAAGTAACAAAGCTGAATTTTCAGGAGCCTTTACTCCAGTCTTCAGTGTCACATGATCCTTTACAAATCATTTTAATATGCTGAGCAGTTAATATTTTTGTGGAAACTGGGATAGTTTTTTTTTTTTTTTTAGGATTCTTTGATTAATATAAACTTAAAAAGAAAAGCATTTATTTTAAATAGAAATATTTTGTAATTTCATAAATGTCTAAATTTAATGTGTGCTTGTGTACTCATTGTGTACTCATGTGTACTCACTGGAAAAATATGACTGACCCCAAACTTTTGAAAAGTATGTTCAGTGGAGTTGAAAAAAAGCGGTAACACTTTACAATAAGGTTCCATTAGTTAATTTTAGTTAATGTATTACAGTATTTATTCATCTTTGTTAATGTTATTTAATGAAAATACAGTTGTTCATTATTAGTTCATGTTAATTCACAGTGCATTAACTAATGTTAACAAGTACAACTTTTGATTTTAATCCATTAATAAATGTTGAAATTAACATTAAGACTAATAAATGCTGTAGAAGTGTTGTTCATTCTTAGTTCATGTTAACTAAAGTAGTTAACTAATGTTAACCTTCTTGTAAAGTGTTACCAAAAAAGTCCACTATAGTGAAAATTATTTTATTTTGTGCTTTTCTAATTTAATGGAGTTTTTTGTTGTTGTTGTTTTTATTACAAATCATTTACTGGCAAAAAACAAAACAAAACATGAATTCCACAGGTTTGAGTAAAACCATGATCACGTTCTCCAGTATGATTTGAGAAGGACCCAAAGAGCATCTTGAGCTTCAAGAACAACATCTTACAAACTGTACAAAGGAGTTCATGATTAAGGAATACATTACTTTTTAAAATATATTAAAACAGAAAACAGTTATTTTAAATGGTAATAATATTTCACAATATTATTTGCTTCTACTGTATTTTTGATCTAATAAATCCAGTTTTCAGAACACAAGAAAATGAAAAAAAAAATATATATATATTTTGAACAGTATTCTACAGTACAATCATCTAAAGACCTTTTGAACATAAAATGCTGAATTTTTGACAGTGTTCGCATGCTTTCACTTACTCTGTCCTTGTACCAGCGGGACCAGAGGAAGCTGTCCACGATCATTGTCTTGTTTGGGACGCCTTTTCCTGGATTTCCTCAGCATAACTTTCCTATTTATTGTCATCTGATACCTGGCCTCACACTGTTCCTTTAGCTACGCTTTACGATACTACATGCTACTGAACTCAAACAATTAACTGCCATTGCTACAGCATTAACTGCTAAACTCCAATCCAGAACAACATGGAAAACAACATACGTGCTTACCTAAAGTCAGTGTACTAACTACTGCAGCAAGCCGTGCTGCTCCTGTGGAAAACTGTGTTTTATGGTATCTGTTTTTGTACTCAGCAGTAACTCTGCCAAACACACAGACACTTTGGTCAAGACACCCCCAGCATGAATCTCACTGGAGGGTTTTTAGGAAATCTCTTTCAGCCTTCAGGCTTTTGAAAATGAGTGCAAGTACAAAAGTATGTTTAGGCACAGACTTATTATAGTCAAGGGAGTTTTGTATGTCACTGAGAAATATCTTTCACATGTTCTTTTACGGTAATATTCCACTGTTAGAGGATGAGACATTCATTTGGGAATTCCTACTGTATTATATTTAATACATTTTTAAGGCCTCAAGGTTAACACCATGTTAAAACTGCTAAAAAAATATTTTGCACACAATCTGCTACATACCTTCTGTCATCTGATTGATAATTCATACTTTGATTCATACTTAGCAAGTAAAAGGTATTTTAGTTTCTTCAAGATTTGGGACTTTCTATAGGTCACTGTGAAAATAAGCAAATTTGTGACACTAAGTAACAAAGCTGAATTTTCAGCAGCCTTTACTCCAGTCTTCAGTGTCACATGATCCTTTACAAATCATTTTAATATGCTGAGCAGTTAATATTTTTGTGGAAACTGGGATAGTTTTTTTTTTTTTTTTAGGATTCTTTGATTAATATAAACTTAAAAAGAAAAGCATTTATTTTAAATAGAAATATTTTGTAATTTCATAAATGTCTAAATTTAATGTGTGCTTGTGTACTCATTGTGTACTCATGTGTACTCACTGGAAAAATATGACTGACCCCAAACTTTTGAAAAGTATGTTCAGTGGAGTTGAAAAAAAGCGGTAACACTTTACAATAAGGTTCCATTAGTTAATTTTAGTTAATGTATTACAGTATTTATTCATCTTTGTTAATGTTATTTAATGAAAATACAGTTGTTCATTATTAGTTCATGTTAATTCACAGTGCATTAACTAATGTTAACAAGTACAACTTTTGATTTTAATCCATTAATAAATGTTGAAATTAACATTAAGACTAATAAATGCTGTAGAAGTGTTGTTCATTCTTAGTTCATGTTAACTAAAGTAGTTAACTAATGTTAACCTTCTTGTAAAGTGTTACCAAAAAAGTCCACTATAGTGAAAATTATTTTATTTTGTGCTTTTCTAATTTAATGGAGTTTTTTGTTGTTGTTGTTTTTATTACAAATCATTTACTGGCAAAAAACAAAACAAAACATGAATTCCACAGGTTTGAGTAAAACCATGATCACGTTCTCCAGTATGATTTGAGAAGGACCCAAAGAGCATCTTGAGCTTCAAGAACAACATCTTACAAACTGTACAAAGGAGTTCATGATTAAGGAATACATTACTTTTTAAAATATATTAAAACAGAAAACAGTTATTTTAAATGGTAATAATATTTCACAATATTATTTGCTTCTACTGTATTTTTGATCTAATAAATCCAGTTTTCAGAACACAAGAAAATGAAAAAAATATATATATATTTTGAACAGTATTCTACAGTACAATCATCTAAAGACCTTTTGAACATAAAATGCTGAATTTTTGACAGTGTTCGCATGCTTTCACTTACTCTGTCCTTGTACCAGCGGGACCAGAGGAAGCTGTCCACGATCATTGTCTTGTTTGGGACGCCTTTTCCTGGATTTCCTCAGCATAACTTTCCTATTTATTGTCATCTGATACCTGGCCTCACACTGTTCCTTTAGCTACGCTTTACGATACTACATGCTACTGAACTCAAACAATTAACTGCCATTGCTACAGCATTAACTGCTAAACTCCAATCCAGAACAGCTAGTTAAACAACATACGTGCTTACCTAAAGTCAGTGTACTAACTACTGCAGCAAGCCGTGCTGCTCCTGTGGAAAACTGTGTTTTATGGTATCTGTTTTTGTACTCAGCAGTAACTCTGCCAAACACACAGACACTTTGGTCAAGACACCCCCAGCATGAATCTCACTGGAGGGTTTTTAGGAAATCTCTTTCAGCCTTCAGGCTTTTGAAAATGAGTGCAAGTACAAAAGTATGTTTAGGCACAGACTTATTATAGTCAAGGCAGTTTTGTATGTCACTGAGAAATATCTTTCACATGTTCTTTTACGGTAATATTCCACTGTTAGAGGATGAGACATTCATTTGGGAATTCCTACTGTATCATATTTAATACATTTTTAAGGCCTCAAGGTTAACACCATGTTAAAACTGCTAAAAAAATCTTTTGCACACAATCTGCTACATGCCTTCTGTCATCTGATTGATAATTCATACTTTGATTCATACTTAGCAAGTAAAAGGTATTTTAGTATAATTGTAAAAATGTCCACATTCAGATTGTGGCACACTTGAATTTTTGCTGTGAAATCATTAATTATTTTTATTAAAAAGAATATTTATATTGCTATTAATATTTTAAGAGAACATTTACTGGATTAAAGCAACTCGACTGTATTTGATTATTCATAAATCATTTTTTTAGAAAAATCTTGTTAAAATGTATCAAATATACAGTTACTGACTTTTTTGTAAATCTCTCAGTCATCGTTGTATTGCATTATATGTATTATGCATATATTTCATATTTATATGCATATGAATTCAAGGTCTGTTATACTGTTATAAAAATCTCACATTACAAACGATCAGAATGCCATCTTATGTTTTGGCCAAATAAAAATAAAATCACCAAATTGCATATTTTTGCTCAGCTTGGACCTCTGAAAAAAACTGAGGCGTTTTTTCCTCGAGTGTGAGATCCATATTCTCACTAGATCATACTATACGGGCCATAAAAGCCTGATGTATCAAATATGATACAAAATCTAAAACATATATGCAAACTTTTTTAGATTTTCTTCTACATTTTATCTAAAGGTTCAATAAACTGTTCCATAAAAAAATATATATTTTTCTGACTATCAGGCTTTACAGTGACAATATTTAAATAAAACAATATCACACAAGCAAAATGCTATTGTTCTAAATATCAGCTTGGCTATGATTTGGCCGATACTTTGCCCATAAAATGACCAAAATTTATTGCCACATATAAGATTATGCTGTACTCATTCAAAAGGTGTATAATCCTTACCACCGGAAAGCATTATTGAAGCTTTCAACATTAAAATGCATTTAAACAGAACCAAGCACCTGTGCTGAGTGACAAGCATAGATAGTCATTTACAGTCCTTACCAATGCTGTGAGCGACATTGCTCAATCTGCGCTGTAGCTCTTGCATGACCGCCTTCTCTGTCTGCATCCAGATCATCGCCATCCTTCACTCCAGAGGTAAGGAGGACGGATAGAGTGGACGTTATGGGAGGAATATCACCCTCTGCCCTTCAGTGATGGGCAATTCAGCATCAGCATCACAGAGAGAGACGGGGGAGGGGCTCTCTGATGACACCTACAGAGTCAGACAGTCCAAGAATATAACCAGTGGCCCTCACACGCATGTGCACACAGAATGGCATGACATGCTGCTCCGGTTAGGATTTTGGCGCCATCACCAGGACTGTTTCTGCTATTACGGCACACCACAACGCTCCTGGAAGCAAGGGGGCAAGATTGACAAAAGGAAATGACAGATTGTGATTGATTTTCTTGCCAAACAGAGCAAGACCACATTGGACAGAACATTTAGGATTCAACGATGAAAACGTTTCAGTTACAACAAATAAACAGAGATGAAGATTATTCAGACAAACTTAATGTTTGAAACGGATATATTTGCATTTGTTAGTAGCCTATATACAATCTGCTGTAGGTTCTAAGTGAACATTCTTCATGAACGTAATCTGTATATAGCCTACAATATAACACGCTTTTAATATTTTCTGAGAGAAATACTTGTGGTTCTCACCTGTGCATCTCGTTGCTATGTTGTTATGGCTTGAATGCATCCTTCAACTCTATGGATGTATTTATCGTCCACCTTGCGAAAATTGTAAGTCCAGTTAGATGATCATTGCTCACTGAGGTCACATAACTAAGTTTAATACTTTGTGTTGTGTTTCGCTGGTACAGAATTGAGTAGGCCTAAATGCGGCATTGGATGTTTATAAATATTAATCTTCTTCCGTTTGCCTCATGAATATTAATCAATCCTGTATTTGCTTTGTTATTTCAAAGCTCATTAATAATAATATAAAAGCCTTCACCACACCTGTGGGATTCGTAAATGAAGTCCTTGGCAAACACGACGGAGAGGAGGAGCATAGGACAACGTTTCTGACTACAACTCCCATCATGCACCGGTGTTTTCATTCGTCACAGTCTCGCGGGCTATGCTTTGTTATGGCGGCGTCGTTCGAAACTCATCAAAGTTCAGACGCCAACTGCTGAAATATTTAAATACCCGAGTCAGCAACCCAAACCAAGGTATGACTTATTCATTCACAGGTCTTCATCTAAATAACTCCGAATATAAAAGATGAGATTGCACCGAAATCTGGCATTATATTTGAAAATCTTGCTGTGTTTTTAAACTCTTGTTAAATATTTGCCGGACAGATTCAAGGTGTTAAAACTGTGCCGCTCAAGTTACCCAGGCAGGATTTTGCTCTTCACTGGCAGTATAAGTTACTAGATTTATAGACGTAGCCAGTGTGTCATTTCAGTTTAATGATATTCACCGGTTTAAATGAATGTCAGTTGCAGCTGCTTCAGAGGTAACTTACTGACAGACAGACATTGTTTGCTTGAGTGTGAAAAAGAGCGCTTATTTGATTACAGAATGGGATAAAGGAAAGTTACTTGTGCTTTTAATGTTATTGCAGTAACAGCGCATCTCTAACGATTGGTCCAGTGCAGTTGAATGTCCGCGAATCAACTC
Source organism: Sinocyclocheilus grahami (assembly GCF_001515645.1). Taxonomy (NCBI): domain Eukaryota; kingdom Metazoa; phylum Chordata; class Actinopteri; order Cypriniformes; family Cyprinidae; genus Sinocyclocheilus; species Sinocyclocheilus grahami. The sequence goes on from NW_015505462.1 coordinate 1,536,925, forward strand.
GATGCTCCTGGCACAAGACTGTAGGACCAGTTATTCAGTGCTACACTTGGATGGCAACTTTAATGTATGTTTATTGTTTATACATAAAACTTTTACTTTAAATATAAAGTTACCCAGTATATTAACAAATGTGTTGTAGTCAATGTTAAAATTAAAATGATGTTAAAAGTGAAAGTTTCATGGAGTAAGATGCCTCACCCATTTAACTGCACATTATATGGTGGGGTAATCTTAAGTACGTTTAAATATTCTAAAAATTCAACCTTTTCCTTAATAGTATATTAAAATGTGAATAGTGTACAGCAAAATCCCTAGATGACATTTAAAAGGTGGCACAGTTGACCTCGCTCCCCTCTACACAAAGCAATGAAGTACTGTAATCTGTCTGAATAACACCACACAACGCAGTTAATATGACCTTCCTGTTTAGGGTTTGAGCCAGGTCAACATCATGATGTCATCTCCAGCTGGACTCCAGCAAGGGCAGTTTAACTTCCTTTCCCAGAGGATGCCGGACAGCTCCCGCGCTGGGGTGATATTACACGGGTCCCCGGGAGAAGCGGGTTCCGGGTCCGTCCGGAGCAGCGGCAGTCTGGTGGTTCAGGATCCAGACGACTCTTTCAGCTGTCAGTTTGCCCCACTGCCCCTCTCCCTGAGCAGCAGCTGTGCCAGCGTGGACGTGTGCAGCCCGAGTGGAGGTGGCAAGACACTCAGGGAAACTGAGCTGTTTGATGCATCTTTAAACCGTGAGATGCAAAGTATCCAAGATGTTTTAAGAAACACACGGGATCTCCCATTAATAGCTAAGCTTGAACAGGTGCCCCCCTGGTTAATATGATTTTTTTTTTTTTAATGATCTTACTTTGTTTGTTTTTGTCTGCTTGTTATTTTCTTCTTGGGTTAGTTTCATCTGTCAGATATAGAGATGTTTTATTATGAAATCATTATGGTATTTTACTCTTTTTCACAATTATATACATTTTGATTTCTTATTAAGAATGTGTTTCTTTATTGTTGAATTTTAAGCAACAGTTATTCAAATGTTTAGTGTTGTTAGAGGTTTAATGGCTTATTTATTTGTCCAGCTGAAGCAAATGCAACATCGCATGCAAGAGCAGCTAAAAGCGCACCAGCAGGAACAGCTGCTTAGACTACAACATGAACCACAAAGACTTGTGGGAAAAGCACAGAATACTGCAGGTATGTGATTTAGGATACATGTGTCATTCAACTGTACACTAAGAGCTTTTATTTAGAACATGGTGTTAAAGCATTTAATTACACTTTAAATATATATAAGACTGGGTGGGCTAAACGTCATGTCATATGGTTGAAAACCATTAAGACAGGTTGAGATTTGAGAGTCTTTCCCCATATGTGCTCTAGAGACCACTGGGTGGAACCAGGAACAAAGTGTGGTGGAGTTGAACACTGGAAATGAAGACAGTGATCATGATTATCAAGAATCAATTCAGTCCACAATTGAAGATCAAACTATGTACAGAAAAGAGTGTGACTCAGAGCCACAAGACAGGTAAACTTCAAAACTGTAAGATTGAATACAATGCAATGGACAACTGCAGTGTGTCAGTCTGGTTAAAGTGTTAAGTGTGTCAGTTTTAGACCTATCAAATCGGGGTTTGGTGGGAGAACATTTGAGGAAATCCTGGAAGAGCAGCTCAAGATGGAAGACCAGAAACTGATGGGCAAGGTCAGTTATAGAACACGAGGTTACTAAGGCCATGTCCACACGTACACGGGTATTTTTATAAATGGAGTTTTTCCTACTTCCATTTTTAAAAAAAATCTCCATCCAAATGAAAACGCAAACGCATGCTATGAAGCACTGTCAAGAGCATGCCAAACCAACAGGTGGCGATATAATCTCAACCATAAAGCCATGTTGGCCAATCAGAAGCCTGAAAAATTTTCCAGTAGGCGGAGATAACAGCACAGGCTCCGACATCACAAGCCAAAAACTCCGGTTTCGCAGTCTACATGATTAACACTGCAACCGGAGTTTTTGAAAATCTTCACCCTGGCAGACGTTTTCAAAAATGTTCGGTTTCAGTAACCTGGTGCTGCGTTTGCATGTGGACAAATGGCCAAACCGCTTAGAAAAAGCTGCGGTTTTAAAAATAACCGTGTTCGTATGGACAGGGCCTAAGTGTACAAACCTTAGCGGACATATGAATTAATGTTTTTCATGTTGAGAATGACGTATCCAGCAGAAGACTGGAGAGAAAATGTCAATGATTTTAGGAATAAGTACGGAAGTTTTAAGAGGCCATGGATTATTAATATTTTTCTTTCTTGTTTTCTCGTGATCACGACTTAATTTTCTCATTCTCTCGACATAACGAAAGTGGTTTTCTTGTGATCTCAACATAACGAAAGTTTTTTTTCTCGTCATCACGACTTAATATTTTCTTTATTGTGCTGACTAATGTCATGTGCGTTACAAGCTTCTGTTTGAAAAGATTGTTTTGCCTATGTGTGTATTTGTTTGTGTGTGTGTGTGTTTTCCACAAAGAAATGTAGAAAATACAAAAGATTACAACACTAGAACATAGTACAACTCATAGCCCTCACCTCAATGTGTTATAATAAAGTCACCTGACATATTAAAGTCACACCATTTTTATTCTACTTTCAGGGATGGCAGTAAGGTGATCCAGTTTAACACAGGTCAGCGAGAGATCCACACTGCAGATTTCAAAAGACGGGAATATCCAGATGGTACGGTTAAAACCGTTTACTCAGATGGACGGCAAGAGACACAATACCCTACAGGACGAGTACGGTTAAAAGACGCACAGGGTCATGTCATTATGAACACTAAGGCTTGAAAGACCCAAAATATTGTTTTATTTTAAAGGAAAGGAAAACAAATGGACTTGAATGAAGTTGAGTGAAGGAATGTCTGTTTTGTGTAAATGTGTCAAATATTTATTTGGAGAGTAATTTCTGTAAAAAATAAATGTTTGTATGTTGTGTTTAACAGAGTTATGCATGACAAGGTAATAGTTTTAAATGGTAATTTTAGAGGGATAAAATGGGCTTGATGCCTTTAGATGAGCTGTACTGTGCAGTTGATTAGACTAGCATTATTCATATTCCTCAGAGAGAATATGGACATTTCATTCGTAACATGTTTAAGGTACTTAAAGGACTGATTTAAGCTGATGAACTATGAAAAGGTTCTCTGGATGCTTCTGGTAGTGGTCTGAAGATAAAAGTGCATCAATTGATCAGCCTGCTATGATTGTTAACATCCAAAATTTCAAGAAGTCAATTATGACACACAAATGTAGCATAAAACCAAGTACTTGAACATAAAATGCGAAAACTATAATGTAAAATGTTGTGCAGACTCAAAAGCTGTGAAATCTGATGATCTAAAGCAGTTTCTCAACCCTGGTCCTGGGCGCCCCCAGCGCTGCACATTTTGTGTGTCTCCCTGATCAAACACACCTGATTCAACTCATTAGCTCATTAAAAGAAACTCCAGGACCTGAAATGGGTGTCAGATAAGGGAGACATACAGTAAATGCCCCTTCAGATGCAGCTTCTGTTTCCTCTGCATTGCAAAGATGAATTTGTTTGGTATCAGCCCCAAATGTCTTATTATTGTAATTGACTTTATTGATTAAATATATGAATTTGACATAGCCTACTTCTAGAAAAAATGGCTTTACAAAGGTAAAAATGCCCATAAAGGGTAAACATCATTTTAAACTAGTTGGAAAAGATTATTTTCTGCCTTCTTTTGACACAAGAGCTTTGACACAATTCAAACACCCTATAGAAGTATTTTCGGGACTGAGGATAAATAGTTTCATTGAAATATAGGTCAGTAACTTTCCTCAGTACACACAGGTCCTGATCCCTGCCCCATCCCCCAATCACCATTACAACTTACATAAGCTGTATCAAGATCCAGGTTGCAGAGCTCATTGTGTGTCATTTTCTACACAACAAAAATATCAATGAGCAGAGGCCCTCAGGCAAATTGTGTCTGGCTGTAAAAGAGCAAAGCAATAAATAAATAGGCTAAATACATAAATTATAAATACAGTGCACGCGATCCCATCATGTTATTTCTAGTACCGTTAGATTTTTAATTGTATGCATGTATGTGTGTAAACAATCACAATAAATATATGCACTGTATATACTGCATAAATATTATTTTAGCTGTTACTGGATATGTGCTCTTCGTTTTTGGAAGATAACATACTTGATTTACATTTGTGCCAGCTTAGTCACACTCAAACTGATACTGCAAAGAAAATGTTATAGTGGTAAAATGCAATTGTCACAGTATACCCTGACACATACAGGGAACACCTTTTAACCTAGACCTACCCTTTTATTATACTAAAAGATATGAACAGATATGAAATTCTCTACATTCCCATCTCTTCTTTATCTTTGCACACATTCATTCCTGACAACTCCCTCTTTTTCTTTGTTCTTTCTCCCTGATTACATATTTACTTTGTGCATTCTAGGAATTATTGAAATATGTTACATGTGGATGTCTGCTGATTTCAAAAGAATGATTTGATGATAAATGTAAATGATTGGCACCAACAGGAAGGAAACTGTTCAAAACAATGATACTAGAGAATAGGGATTTAACTTGTTAATGTTATTGTTTTTTCTTAAACTGTTTGTAAATTAGATCTGTGGCATTTTCAAAGATTTATTAATTTCTTATAATCTAACATTTTAAATGGTCGAAGTGCACATTTCTTGGTCTGGGCTTTTATCAAGTAGGTGAGGGATCACACCCTCACATCCTGAAATTGAAAAATAATAATAATAAATAATAATTTGTGCAAAAGACAGATTTACTGAATGCAGCTATGAGCTGTGGCTGGACAAAATCAGTAAACAAAATGAACAATCTGATGGAGTACAGTGAGGAAAATATGATTACAGTTTGAGCAACCGTCAATCAAACTGGCTTCATCTGGTGAGAAAAGAGGCTTAAAGTTGTCTGATCATTTACTCATCCCAGTAAGGAGGGGGCAGGGTATGAAGATAAACTGGCCTAAGGAATTATTATAAATAAATACTGAATAGATTCTAATCGAAATATTCATCAAAATGTCTCATTTCCAAAGACAAACAGATTTAATTAAAGAAAGTTGTTTCACAAGGTATAATCATGCTCTCCTCTGTCAAAACTACAGACATTTGTTGTACACACAGACCTACATCCCATTATGTACCGAGATCCCTCCTCCTAAATCCTCCCCCTGAGCCACAGACATAATCTTCCATCATTCAGAGAGGAAAGACAAATACATTGTTCAAAGTGTGGACAATCAAAGTGCGGAGCTTGTGAGGAGGACGGAATTACTGAACACAGCCCTGGATTTTGCATTTCTACCACACTGAAACAGAAAAGAAGGAGAACAGCAAAGGGAGGATAACCCAGAGGCAGATGATGATATGGAAGCATTGATCTGATTAGTCCTCTAAATCACCTCCACAGTCTTTTTACTTGGATTTTAACCATGGGACCACTACACAAGCCAGGATGGCAGAAGAGAAGCCGAATCAAAAGTTGTGTGGAAAACCAGCACTCCAACGTAAGTAAAGCAATATAAACAGGTGCTCACTGCTGGTACACAACACAATAACCTATACTATATACTATGTTCCTGTTGCTTAGTGGTAGAGCATTGCGTTAGCAGCGCAAAAGGATGTGGGTTCGATTCCTAGGGAACACACATACTGGTAAATAATATATAGCCTGAATGCACTGCAAGTCGCTTTAAGCGTCTGCTAAATACATAAATAAATTTTTTTTATTATTATACCAATATCGCAATAAGAGAGGCTTTAAATAAAAGTAGCCTATATCATTTACATTCAATAGTTAACATGCCACACTCTTCCATCCATTTAGCATAATGGCATTGGTTTGCTTTATTAACATCACGTAGTTGGACCACATTTGTACAACAGAAAAACAGACCTATGTATGGTGCACAGCTATGATTTTCCAGGGTTTAGCTTCAGCATTCAAAGCTCCTCCATTATGAAGATTATGAAAACAAATTCACTAAAATAATTAAAAAGTAGATTTCAGATGAAAGCAAAAGGAGATTAGTGAAATAAAATAATCTAGAGTAGAAAGTGTAAATAAAATGAATACAGTATTAAAAAAGTCACCTAAAAATAGCTCAGATAAAGACAGCACAACTCTATATCAATATAAGAGAGTGTTGAATCATTCATACACACGGCTGTACTGTGATAAATAACAGATGTAGCCAACTCAACTGAAACGTAATAAATTAAGTTGACAACATAATAATAATAATAATAGACTAATAGAATAAATCTTTTAAAATAGAAATAATATCAAAGCCATAGCCTTGTGGGCAGTGCGCCAAGATACTGTATAAGTGCGGCAGTGCCTCTGGTGACCCAAGTTTTAGTCCCGAAGTTTGAATCCTTACCTGTCCTGCTCTCCTCTCAATGCTTCCTGTCTCTCCTTAAACTATCAAAATAAAGGCAAAATGATTAAAAAAAATACAACTTTAAAAAGAACAATAATAATAACAATACATTATAAGTATTAAAAATAATAAAAAGTAAATTAATGCATTTAGAAAAAAAACCAAAATATATTTAAAGGAGGAAAGGTTTTACAACAAATGGAATGTCATCAACCATAGCCATATATATATAAACATATAATAAAAATTCTTAAACAATAAAAGTATATGAATCAATTTAGAAAATATATTATATTATTAAATATATTATATTATTATATATATATATACTCCACCTTGTATATATATATATATATAATATATATATATATACAAGGTGGAGAGTAATGGTTTTACAATAAACACAATGTCAGGAACACATATATGTTTGACATTTTGGTTACTCAATATTAGCTTTTTGTTTCTCAAAATTATATACAGATATAATAAACAATTGATCATCGTAACTGATAAATGATAACTGTGCTGTTAAACCAAATATATTATTATTATGTGATGCTGATTATCTCTTTTATTACAGTATATTACATTACTCTCTCTCTCTCTCTCATTTTTTCTCTAGAAGTCTTTCTCTCAACGCAGACAGTCCGCACCTTCTATTATTCTCAGCAAAGCTCTTACAAAGTCGAAACCTGTCGCCAGGTATGATCTTTGAAAACTAAAAATGTGTACATGTATTGGTGCATTCCGTAAACATAAATATCAGACTGCATGGCCATTTGATTATTTTACAGTCTGTTTCAGTCTCAATGAGCAGTTTGTTTCCCACTTCTGGCACAATGTCACAGTTAATGCTTGTGTGCATGCAAGAGGCTTCTGAATATATTTGCATTTTACTGAAAGGAGAGAATGAAGAGATGTGTGTGGTCTCACAACCAGCATCTGCACGTGTGTGAGTGTGTGAAAGAGTGACACAGAGAAACAAAGTTGCCTGCCATTAGACAGGCTGTCTGAAAAGTATGTGTACTTTCTGAAATCTACCTTTTGTCTGATGTTCAGCTGTAACACGAGGTAATTTATCAATGAAGCACATGAAAGAGCGCTCAAGTCAGAAGCTTTGATTAATTACAAATGGATTGATGAATTGGATGTATTTTCTTATGCAAACTTCAAATGAAATATGCCTGGCCAGGGGAAATTGTGGATTTTGTATAGGTTTTCTAATGTTGTTCTCTCAATGAATGTCTCTTTTTCTCTCATGTTTGTGTTAGGAATTGCGCATCTCAGGTTAGCCAGGACATTTTCGCCCTGATCCAGTCTCTGCTCAGCCCAACAAGGAAGCTCATTTGCCAAGGCAATGTGGTGCTGCAGACTGGCCTTCAGACCCAAGAGAGATTCCTCATCCTCTTCAGTGATCTTCTCATTATCACCAAGGCTAAGTATGGAGATGGAAATTTACTGAGAAGAATTAAAATTACATAAATCATCCAAATATTGAAATGCACAAACATCCAGAAATGTGGTGTTGGTAAGATTTAAAAAAAAAAAGTTTTTGAAAGAAGTATCTTCTGCTCAACAAGGCTGCATTTATTAGATCAGTCAAATTATACATATAAATAAATATTATTACAATTTATTTCCTATTTTGATATTTTATTCCTATTTTGATATTTTTATTATTGTGATTGCAAAGTTGAATTTTCAGCAGTCAGTTACTCTAGTCTTCAGTGTCACATGATCCTTCAGAAATCATTCTAATATACTGATTTGGTGCTCAAGACACATTTCTTATTATTATCAATGCTAAAAAAAAACAGTTGTGCTGCTAAATATTTTTGTGCAAGCTTTGATACAGTTTCTGATGCAAAGAAAGTTCAAAAGAACAACTTTTATTTGAAATAGAAATATTATGTTGTAAATGTCTTTGCTGTCACTTTTAATCAATTTAATGTGTCCTTGCTGAATAAAAGTGTTCGTTAAAATATAATAAATAAATAATGAACAAACTAACAAACAAAAAACATAATCACACCAAATTCCAGAATGGTAGTATGTAGAGATACAATGTTAAAGTGGTAAGATGATATAGTTCTAATAATTTGGTCTTGAAATAATTTGGGATGTTTTTTTTCTCTTTCAGGTCAGTAATGCAGGTGAAGCAGAAGAAGTGTGTGCGTGTTAGTGAGATGTGGACGGCCAGCTGTGTGGATGAGGTGTGTGAGGCCAGTACCGCTTCAGAGAGGAGCTTTGTCATGGGTTGGCCAACTTACAACTGTGTGGCTACTTTTAGGTACACACACACACACACACACACACACACACACACACACACACACACACACACTTGCATTTGTGGTTTACGGGGACTCTCCATAGGCGTAATGGTTTTTATATTGTACAAACTGTATTTTCTATCGCCCTACACCAACCCTACACCTAAACCTACCCCTTACAGGAAACTACTGACAATTTTTGAATTTCATAAAACACTGTTTTGTATATTTTTTAAGTCTTTTGTTTTACGGGGACACAGGAAGTGTCCTCATAAAACATGTTTACGTTGTAGTACCCATGTCATTATACACATTTGTGTCCTCATAAACCATATACACCAGTACCCACACACACACATTATATATAGCCAATCTAAACGTATCCATTGATTTCTCCTGTTAAAATTTGTTGTTTGTGTGTGTGTGTGTGTGTGTGTGCGTATAGCATTTCAGAAGAAAAAGACAGGTGGCTGTCTCTCATTCAAAGGTCAGTTCTTTTACTATAGCAATAGAAACAATAAAGAAATAAACCCTCTTATCGAAATTTCTCTTCTCCCTCTTTTTAATTAGTTGTATACAAGAAGAAAAACAGAGTGATAATCCGAAGATGATTCCACTAAAGATATTTGCAAAGGATGTTGGGAACTGTGCCTATGTGAGAACTGAATGTTTTGTGAGTATAAAATGATGTACTGTAGCTTCGATGTGTAAATGAATGAGCATTTGCTTTTTTTCTCTCTAGGCAAAGACTCTTTTTATCAGCAACACAGACTGCACCTCTGATGTCATTGGCACAGCACTGCAACAGTTTGGTCTTTCGGTATGTAAAGACTGCACAACTACTACACAAACAAACAAACAAGCAACACATAAATAAATAAAATGATTATTATTTATTTATTTTTAATTATCTTATTAATTGCTTTTCTCTTTGTACACAGGGTGGAATAAAAGATTATAAGTTGTGGGTATGTTCAAAACAAGATGAAACACCATACCCTTTAATTGGTAAGAGTTTATCAGTAATTCTCCTGCTATCAAAGTAATCAAACATTTTAGCAGTGAATTAATATATTAAAGTTCTGTGGTAACAGTATCTGATACTTTGCCAGCACAGTAGCTTTTAAAAGGGGCTTTTGTTCCACCAGGTCATGAGTTTCCTTATAGCATCAAGATGAGCCACATTCGCCTGCTGCAGCAAGATGCAGTGACATTATCCTACAGCCAGATAGCGCTTTTGCCTATTGACACTCACTGCCAGTTCTTCCTGAGGCCCAGTCAAATGAGTAGCACCTTCACAGGTGAGAAATGCTTGTTTTCAGAATGCTACCATGCTACTCATTCTGTTTTTGTAGTATGCTGTGCATAGTATGCATGAAATAACTGTATATTACTGAAAACAATAATATTTTTAACTTCTATGATGATTTCTCTTGCACTCTACATCAGTCCACATATGGACTGTTCAGTTGTTTTTTAAATTAAAGCCCACATCTATGACAAAACACACAAAATAAGTTCTGAATATTAAGCCATATATTCTACAAATACATACTGCATGGAAATGATTTGGCATGACATCAACCTGGTTCCCACCCCATTTCTTCAGGCACTCAAATCTCACCAATCCCTCCACCCCAAAAACTAACACACATACACAATGTCCTGAAATGTTGCCTCTTTTAAAATTTTTTTTTGTCTTGTTGGCCTCTCTTGCATACATTTCTTCTGGCAGAACAGAAAAGCAGGAGGAGGATGTCTCTTATTAGCTGGGCTTTTAAACGAGGCTTCAGCATTGACCAGGATGTTCAGTCCGAATCTCCTGATCAAACCATTACACCGGCTTCTGGTCATCTGTTTGGTCGGCCACTCAGTGATGTGATAAAAGACAATACCCTGCCATCACCCATTGTTGTACGTACTGAAAATCCTCAAATTTTAGGCAATTGAAAAGATAATCCCTACTGTATTACTTTTCAAACGTCATCACATGAGAAATATTGATGGAAGCAGTATAATATTATACATTAAGATTGTTATATATGTATGAAAAGCTGTATAACTTTTTTGCAGAATGTTCAGCATTATTAAATGTCGAAAAGCACCTTAAAACATTCTTACTCCTTTATGAAAGAGTTATAATAATCATAATTTTTGTTAAAGTACGATAACATCCATTTACAATAATAGTATTACAATAAAACTACTTGTTTTTTTAAAGGACATGCTGAAGTGTTTGTGCAGAGAGGGGGCCGTGACACATGGAATATTCCGGCGCTCTGCTGGAGTGAAGGCCTGCCGAGAATTGAGGGAAAAACTGGATTCTGGTCACTATGAAGAGCCACTGAGTGGACAACCTGTACTTGTTACTGCTTCAGTGTTCAAGGTAGATATTTATGTATGTAAACTCTTCAAAAGTTTGGGGTCTGTAAAAGTTTCACAGTAATGTTTTTGAAAGAAGTCTCTTATGCATTTATTTGATTAAAAAATACAGTTAAAACAGTAATATTGTGAAATAACACTTTTATATTTGAATATATTTTATTCCTGTGATGGCAAAGCTTCAGCAGCCATTACGCCAGTCTTCAGTGTCACATGATCCTTCAGAAATCATTCTGATACTGATTTGGTGCACAACATGAAACATTATATTATTATTATCAATTATAGGTTGCGCTGTTTAATATTTGTGGAAACTGTGATCATTTTTTAGGGTTTCTTTGATGAAAAGAAAATTCAAAAGAACATAATTTATTTGAAAGAGAAATATATTGTAACATTATAAATGTCTTCATTGTCACACAAAACAAAAAAAACCTTGACCCCGAACTATTGAACGGTAGTGTTAGTCAAGAATAAACAACTGATTCTATAATGACGACTCTCTGTTCACCTATCTGTGTTTTTGATTGGTAGGAATTCTTACGCAGTATACCGGGCAGCCTATTGTGTGAGGAGCTCTATGAGCAATGGCTCCAAGCAGTGGAGCAGAATGGTGAAAGAAATGGACAAATGACGGAGAGAAACCTGCTACAGAAAGTTCAGAGGTAAAGTCCCAGTAACACTCTGATTAGTTTATCAGGTTTTGTAATGCTAGTTGGTAAAGAAGGATAAAACCTTGATAATGATGGATCAAGGCTATGATATTACAGTACTGCACACCTTAAGCAGATTTAGATTTAGTCGCCAATTTCCTTTAGCTTTATGAGTTATATATCCGTGAAAACAGATAACTTTGATGTGCTTTCTGCGACCGTCAGGTTCACCTGTCAAACCAGGACTGAAGAAGAGGTCAAACTACCACAGAGTGTGTTTTACGGACAGAGCTGCAACTTGACGGTGCACAAAGTCAGGGAACAGAATGCAGGGTTGAAGTCTAGCAAACTCTCTGGGGAGCAGTTGAGGTTTAAAGCTCTTGATTTGCACCCCTCCTCTGGAAAAATAGTCGGGGACTACTTTATGGATGCTTCTCCTCTCAGAGAGAAGCAGGCTCCAAGGCTCAGTTGTTGCAGTAGCAGCCAGTGGATTGTCTGAAGCCAATGGGAACAGTCTTTTTCAAAAACAGCACATAAACACTGGGACTCCATTAATGATAATAATCTGCAATAATTAACAATTACACGCTTCATATTACAGAACTATTACATTTTTTAGAGGGGGACGTAACATTCTCATTTTCCACTAGATATTTTAATCTTCATCTCATCAGCAATTTCGATTTTGGCACGCTCTGCAGCAGCTGACCCACTAAAGACCCAGGTATACTTCATTTACCGCGTCCGCACAGCTTTCAAAGCAAATTCAACCACTGAGTAAACTCACAAAAATTGGGCAGTCAAACTACCACAGAGTGTGTTTTACGGACAGAGCTGCAACTTGACGGTGCACAAAGTCAGGGAACAGAATGCAGGGTTGAAGTCTAGCAAACTCTCTGGGGAGCAGTTGAGGTTTAAAGCTCTTGATTTGCACCCCTCCTCTGGAAAAATAGTCGGGGACTACTTTATGGATGCTTCTCCTCTCAGAGAGAAGCAGGCTCAAAGGCTCAGTTGTTGCAGTAGCAGCCAGTGGATTGTCTGAAGCCAATGGGAACAGTCTTTTTCAAAAACAGCACATAAACACTGGGACTCCCATTAATGATAATAATCTGCAATAATTAACAATTACACGCTTCATATTACAGAACTATTACATTTTTTAGAGGGGGACATAACATTCTCATTTTCCACTAGATATTTTAATCTTCATCTCATCAGCAATTTCGATTTTGGCACGCTCTGCAGCAGCTGACCCACTAAAGACCCAGGTATACTTCATTTACCGCATCCGCACAGCTTTCAAAGCAAACTCAACCACTGAGTAAACTCACAAAAATTGGGCTGCACGCGGACACTTCTGATGAGGAAAAGTGGGAGGAATCATGATGCCCGCTCAACATTGCGATGTCTGTCAGCCATCGACGAAGAACAATGGCATCATCTATCGGCCCAAAAATAATTATTTTTTTCTTTCAGTTTTCAATGTGTTTCAATGTTTTCAAACTGAAGCATTTAAAGCATTCAAAAACAGACACTTATACTTGCACATTCACAAAATCCCCTTTTCAGGATTACATACAGTAGGGATTTATTACCCATTTTGCTTGTTGATCCTAAAACGTAATTACTCATATTTTGATTTTGTAAGATGAATGCCACCATTTTGAGGTCCAAGAAGATTTAATTTTAAGATGATCTGTGAGCATTGCAATGCCTTTTTGTAAATGTAGCCAAACCTTTTAATTAAATGTATACAAAACTGTTTGAAAGTAAATAAAAATTTTTTTTATAATTACAATAATTTTATTGCACTTTAAAAAAAATGCTATTTAATATAGTACTACAGTATTTCATTTAAATTTCCATCATGTTTTGTACCATATATCTTATTAAAACTAGTAATCCCACCTGTGTGTGGTCCTAATTTTTTTTTCAACAATTGTTCATTCCTGCAAACATATTCCGGCTCAATAATTCACATTTTCACTGTGCTCCTTTCAACATTAACGCTTATTTAACATAGCAGCAAAACATGTTCAAATATAATAAATCACATGTACTTGCTTGAGGATGATGTTCCAGCTTTCAAATACAAAATAAAAACTGTAAGGAAGGTTTCTTGCGTGTTCGGTCTTTTCAGCACGCAAAGTTATTCAATTTAGGTTAAATTCAAATCTGACTCCATTTTATTATCTAATCTGACTCCATTTTAATATGACCTCGAATTTAGGTTGAAAGGAATTTAGGTTGTTTGTCTGTCTCTAATTATTTCTATTATTCTAACATTTGGTTATTCTAGTTAACTCTTTACTTTATATTTACTCGTTCATTAGGAATAGATGTCGCTTAGGGTGCCTCATGGTGGCCGCTCTACGTGGGCCCCACGAACGATCACAAACTCGCCAGTCCATAGTTATAACTACGTACAACTTAACTAATGCTGTGACAATAATCAGCGGTTATGCTATGAAATATGTTAATATTTCGATAGTATTTGTATCTAGCCCCCCGATAGTTAAAATAACTACGTACAACTTGAATATACCTCAAACAATAATCAGCGGTTATGCTAGAATTTGTCTAGCCCCTGATAGCTAATATAACTACATACAACTTAAATACAACTTAACTAATGCTGTGACAATAATCAGCGGTTATGCTATGAAATATGTTAATATTTCGATAGTATTTGTATCTAGCCCCCCGATAGTTAAAATAACTACGTACAACTTGAATATACCTCAAACAATAATCAGCGGTTATGCTAGTACTTGTCTAGCCCCCGATAGCTAATATAACTACATACAACTTAATTAAAGCTGAGACAATAACCAGCGGTTATGACCAGTACTATGACTAGCCCCCCCATAGTTAACGCAACTGAGTACAACTTAACTAAAGTCAAGCAGTTAGTCAGAAATCTATAATCTCACTTGATGTGCGCCATGCTCAATCTAACCGGAGATCTAGTACTAACCCTGGACGCAGATTTGGGGAAACATACGCCTTCACTTAATCTACTTGAGAAAATAATTTCAGAGTAAGTTCGAATAAATCAAATGTAATAAAAATAATTTGTATGTATAAAACTTCTCAGAAATGCTCTTACGAATAGTCTTAAGCTTTGACTCAAGTGTCAAAAAATTCTTAGTAAAAAGTAGGACTTTTCTAAGAGCAGGAGACTTTTATAAAGAAGCTAAAAGCAGATTTCAGTAAAGTCTGAGACTGATTTTAAGTGTTGACTGAGGTGACACTGAAGTGTTGTGAACTAAGGACTACAATGATGTCAACACAAAATGGCTGACCTCAACCTCTGAATCAGCCAATAGTGAGCCTGCTCATGTAAAGTCACAGCAGCACAACACCAATCATTTAATGTAACTACAATAAAATCATTTCATTAAGACACTTAAATATTTTAATATTTAAAAAATTTTTTTTAATGCTTTGCATTGTGCAAAATTATCACAAATTATTACTGATGCTTAGTTTTCTATTGGTATGTCTCCTCGTTTACAGTTGGAGCAATGATGTGAACATGAGTTCAATCAGTGGTTCCAACAACTCCATGAAAGCCCACAATCCTCATAAAAGTGGCTTGTTTTTGCAAGATGGTTTGGCGGTCAGTTGGAAAGTTAATTAATTGCGATATAGTAGTGGCCAAAAGTGAGGTCCGGCCTAGGAAATTTCACCCTTAATTAAAATAAATAAATAAATGAATGTTCAAGATTTTGTAAGCATATTGCATAGTTGCTTAGAGTCAGTTGTTTTATTTGTGACAATAATGCAATGAAACATGCCAAATTGCGCAGTCATAATTTTTGGCATGCTGTCATACAAAGAAATTATGAACACATGCAAAAACAAGAGGACCAATGAAATATTCATAACTTATTTTGTAGTCAGTGTGCCAGTGTTGCCAATTTAGTGATTTTTGCCACTACACTTCCTCATCCCTTTAGAGACTTTTTTTCAAAAGCCTAGCAACAAAATCAGTTTCTTGGACAAACCTTATGTACATTCCGAGACTCACCCATGACGTCATAAAGGCGAGTTCACTGATCTATATAAATATAAATACAGATCAGTGAACTCACCTTTATGAGGTCATCTAGCAACATTAAGTGACCAGTTTCAGCTACATTTCGATTATAAGCAGTTGGCAACACTGGTCAGTGTTTTTTCCCCTTTGTATTTTAGAGGTTTAAGTGAAATGTGGGGTCATAAAAAAAAAAAATCCACACATCACTTTTGGCCACCGTTGTGTTTGGTGGGGTTAGTGCCACAATATGTAATACCCTGCTTACTGTGCATTTTTCCAATTTTACAGCCAAAAAAATGTAATTACTACATTTCTGCAGTTAGAGCATTGACTTGTTGAGTGGAAGAGGTTATTACATTTCTTACTTTGTCAGTTACAAAAAAAAATATTTGATCTTGACAATCAAGTTTGTATTGTTTTATCAACTCCATATCATCATATAACTCCAATATGTCATATCTTCACTGGAAAGTGTTTGTTTCCTCCTCTGTGCTGCCATCTTGTTACTCCTAACTAGGTTAGGAGACCTCTTCAGCTCTCTTAAATAATTTAGGAGCTGGGACCTAGTCTTAACACTTAGGAACCCTTATGAATCACTCTTATTCTTAAGTCTAGGAATAAGAGTAAAATGACGTCATTCTTAGAATTTTGACACACTTAGGACTAAAATTTTACTCTGAACGGCTTTATACATACGGCTCCAGGTCCCAGACCTGGGTGGTTTACACCTCAATGGGAACAGAAGGTAATTGCATGGAATGACCCTCTACAGTAATCAGAATATCTCTTAACTCTTTAGGATCTGTATGATCTTTTAGTCTACTTTTGTAAGATTGAGACCATTGTACCACTCGCCCTGAGACTATTCAAATGATACCAAACATGACTTTAAATATTATTTCCATTCATATAGAACATTATACTATTGACCATTCTGAGTGAACCAAGTGGAGGGAGGATGAGTAAAGGGAAGGAAGGGGATGAGAAGGAACTGATGCATATGTGAGAGAGGCGTTTCCTGCACCTCCACTCTGTGGGGTGTCTCGAAGATGCCTGTGTATGTTTGTATTGTCTGTTTCTCTGGAGATCAAAGTCTTTCATCCTTACAAAACAAACAATGCAACTTAAAAAGTTAAACATCATATTTAATGCAATAAATCAGTTAGTTATTTCTGCATTCAAAATGTTTAACAGCAAGATGCTCCCACCTCTCATTGTGACAAAGAATAGCAGAATCTGCACAATTAAAAAAAAATTTCAATCACCAAAATTATAAAAACTACTTACGGCAGCATGTAAATAATACATGTTATCAATTCAAATGTAGTTTTCTATTAAAGTAGTACATATTAAAATATCTGCTATTAAAGATTTCTCCATAATGCAGTTATGATGATATACGACTGGGCTTTATTTTATAGATTATACTTTGGGTGGGGCTGTGGAGGACTCTTTTTCACTGTCAACTCGAGCATCAGATATCACGTCTGGCACACGCAGAATCATCCCATCCAGATCCTTCCTCAAACACACCTGGCAACCCAGACGAGATCTAAATGATGTACATGCAAAATAGAAATGTGAAGATTTGCCATGAATATTCAAATCCAGCCAAATCATGAATTGTCAAAACAGAAAATTAAAAAAGACGTGCACTTTTTATTGCATGAACACTTTTTAAAATGAAGTCTGTAATTTCTATGTCAAGTGTTGAAACCAAAGGAAAGTAAAATTTTCAAACAAAGATAACTCTGCACCCAACTCTCTCTATAGGTTGAGCCCATGTTACCATGTGCTGGTCAGGATGCTCATACGAACAGAGTAATGATAGTGACCTACAGTGTTCATATTTACAGGGGAATCAACCTATGAATGGCTTACTAACTGTTGTCTCTGCATAATTTACATTTAGTCATTTTGCAGACGCTTTTATCCAAAGCGACTTACAATTGGGGAATACATAAAGCGATTCTTCTTAAAGAGGCAAACAGACACATGAAGTGCTTGTAATAGCAAGTTTTAGGCATTGTTCAAATAAGCTAGAAAGGGATATAAAATATAGACTAGGAAAGTGTATTTCAACATCAAAAAAGATACTTTCTTCATCTTTAAACTGAAGTCTGTACAAAAATATAAAAAGCTACTGCATGGCTTCTGAAGACAATTATAAAAATGATCTCCTATTGTTGTGTGATTTGGTTCACTCACGTGTCTTTAAGCCCATAAGCCAAGTCCAGCATGTCCATTTCCTCATCAGAAATAGGTCCAAGCTTCTTAAAAACGGCCTCCTCGAAAATAAGGTGGCACGTAGAGCAGGCTAAAGTTCCCTCACATGCACCTAGTTCAACAACACAAAAGAGACACACAAAAATATTAGCCTGCAAGCTACTAAGACTCACATTCCACTTACATTGACATGACAAGTATTCAAATATTTCAGAATCAGAAGAGCTTTATTACCAAGTATGTTTACACACACAAGGAATTTGACTTGACGACAGGAGCTTCCAGTGTAGAAGAAAGTACAAACATAGTGCAGACATACATAGGAAAATATTCTCTAACTGTTCACCTCGTATTACCTTTGGATTACATACACAAAGCCTTGTAAAGCTTTGGCCTGTTCACAATGACCAAATCATTTTTGCCTT
Organism: Sinocyclocheilus grahami; assembly: GCF_001515645.1. Lineage (NCBI taxonomy): Eukaryota > Metazoa > Chordata > Actinopteri > Cypriniformes > Cyprinidae > Sinocyclocheilus > Sinocyclocheilus grahami. The sequence continues at coordinate 1,555,405 of NW_015505462.1, forward strand.
TCTATGTCAATCACATATGATTTTCCTTTGCTATATTTTTGAGGCAACCTGCAGTCCTCATAGACAGTACACTATATGCACTGTAAAAATGTGTTTCATGTGGATTTATTAAAACCCAAAATATTATTTAATGTAAACTAAATCAACCCGACTACATTAGGTGACACAGGAAGAAACGGCACGTTTTTACTATTTATTGTGTGTGAATGAGATATGCATATTTGTCTGTACAAATAAAACTTAAATTTTTACACCATGTACAATATTTGTAAATAACTTACCGAATCCATCAATATCTAGATCATTGTTAACAACAATATCGAGTAGTGATTCTCCTGTTAAAGCTTTCACCGAAATCCTTTTTCCATCTCGATTCAGAAAGTGAACTGTCACCTTCTCCTCAGCCCTGCACAGAGACATTTTTAAGACTTAAGGTGCAAAGATGAAGCCATCATCATCAGAAGTGCTATATGAAAAACCTAGAACAATGATTTGTTGTATCCTTAAGCACCTTTTGCTGAAAACTTTGGCTAAACCTCTTGATGTTGTTGTTAATCAGACCATTGTTTAAAGGGGTCATATGATGCGATTTAAATTTTTCCTTTCTCTTTGGAGTGTTACAAGCTCTTGGTGCATAAAGAATATCTGTAAAGTTGCAAAGACTAAAGTCTCAAATCCAAAGAGCTATTCTTTATAAAAGTTAAGAGTCAGCCACACCTACCTAAAACGGCTCGTTCTAACATGCCCCAACTTACCTACGTCGCTCTGTGGGAAGATTAGCATAATGCCGCCCAAATGTTCACGCAAAGAAAGGCGGCGTAACTTTTATTCTCGCTGTAGTTTTGTTGTTTCCGCCGCAATGTCGTAAAGACGCTGTGTGCTTCGTTGTAAAAGCGAAACTACTTTGTTTGGTCTTCCAAAACAGGACGATATCTGCTTCGTCATGCCTGGAGCTGATCCATGCTGGTCGCTGAGGAAATACTACAACTTCACGCTGTGGATCGCCGGATCGGCTTTCACCGTGGACGAAGCGGAGTCCAGCCCGGAGTCGTCACATGTCCTTCCGGACGCTCCTTCATCGAAATCGCCAGCTGCGCCATTCTCAAGGCTGTGCCTCTGCTCACTGTAGGCCACCTCTGCTCACTCTAACCCTCCGGTCGTT
>NW_015505462.1:1558229-1568233 GCF_001515645.1 Sinocyclocheilus grahami
ATAGTTGCTTAGAGTCAGTTGTTTTATTTGTGACAATAATGCAATGAAACATGCCAAATTGCGCAGTCATAATTTTTGGCATGCTGTCATACAAAGAAATTATGAACACATGCAAAAACAAGAGGACCAATGAAATATTCATAACTTATTTTGTAGTCAGTGTGCCAGTGTTGCCAATTTAGTGATTTTTGCCACTACACTTCCTCATCCCTTTAGAGACTTTTTTTCAAAAGCCTAGCAACAAAATCAGTTTCTTGGACAAACCTTATGTACATTCCGAGACTCACCCATGACGTCATAAAGGCGAGTTCACTGATCTATATAAATATAAATACAGATCAGTGAACTCACCTTTATGAGGTCATCTAGCAACATTAAGTGACCAGTTTCAGCTACATTTCGATTATAAGCAGTTGGCAACACTGGTCAGTGTTTTTTCCCCTTTGTATTTTAGAGGTTTAAGTGAAATGTGGGGTCATAAAAAAAAAAAATCCACACATCACTTTTGGCCACCGTTGTGTTTGGTGGGGTTAGTGCCACAATATGTAATACCCTGCTTACTGTGCATTTTTCCAATTTTACAGCCAAAAAAATGTAATTACTACATTTCTGCAGTTAGAGCATTGACTTGTTGAGTGGAAGAGGTTATTACATTTCTTACTTTGTCAGTTACAAAAAAAAATATTTGATCTTGACAATCAAGTTTGTATTGTTTTATCAACTCCATATCATCATATAACTCCAATATGTCATATCTTCACTGGAAAGTGTTTGTTTCCTCCTCTGTGCTGCCATCTTGTTACTCCTAACTAGGTTAGGAGACCTCTTCAGCTCTCTTAAATAATTTAGGAGCTGGGACCTAGTCTTAACACTTAGGAACCCTTATGAATCACTCTTATTCTTAAGTCTAGGAATAAGAGTAAAATGACGTCATTCTTAGAATTTTGACACACTTAGGACTAAAATTTTACTCTGAACGGCTTTATACATACGGCTCCAGGTCCCAGACCTGGGTGGTTTACACCTCAATGGGAACAGAAGGTAATTGCATGGAATGACCCTCTACAGTAATCAGAATATCTCTTAACTCTTTAGGATCTGTATGATCTTTTAGTCTACTTTTGTAAGATTGAGACCATTGTACCACTCGCCCTGAGACTATTCAAATGATACCAAACATGACTTTAAATATTATTTCCATTCATATAGAACATTATACTATTGACCATTCTGAGTGAACCAAGTGGAGGGAGGATGAGTAAAGGGAAGGAAGGGGATGAGAAGGAACTGATGCATATGTGAGAGAGGCGTTTCCTGCACCTCCACTCTGTGGGGTGTCTCGAAGATGCCTGTGTATGTTTGTATTGTCTGTTTCTCTGGAGATCAAAGTCTTTCATCCTTACAAAACAAACAATGCAACTTAAAAAGTTAAACATCATATTTAATGCAATAAATCAGTTAGTTATTTCTGCATTCAAAATGTTTAACAGCAAGATGCTCCCACCTCTCATTGTGACAAAGAATAGCAGAATCTGCACAATTAAAAAAAAATTTCAATCACCAAAATTATAAAAACTACTTACGGCAGCATGTAAATAATACATGTTATCAATTCAAATGTAGTTTTCTATTAAAGTAGTACATATTAAAATATCTGCTATTAAAGATTTCTCCATAATGCAGTTATGATGATATACGACTGGGCTTTATTTTATAGATTATACTTTGGGTGGGGCTGTGGAGGACTCTTTTTCACTGTCAACTCGAGCATCAGATATCACGTCTGGCACACGCAGAATCATCCCATCCAGATCCTTCCTCAAACACACCTGGCAACCCAGACGAGATCTAAATGATGTACATGCAAAATAGAAATGTGAAGATTTGCCATGAATATTCAAATCCAGCCAAATCATGAATTGTCAAAACAGAAAATTAAAAAAGACGTGCACTTTTTATTGCATGAACACTTTTTAAAATGAAGTCTGTAATTTCTATGTCAAGTGTTGAAACCAAAGGAAAGTAAAATTTTCAAACAAAGATAACTCTGCACCCAACTCTCTCTATAGGTTGAGCCCATGTTACCATGTGCTGGTCAGGATGCTCATACGAACAGAGTAATGATAGTGACCTACAGTGTTCATATTTACAGGGGAATCAACCTATGAATGGCTTACTAACTGTTGTCTCTGCATAATTTACATTTAGTCATTTTGCAGACGCTTTTATCCAAAGCGACTTACAATTGGGGAATACATAAAGCGATTCTTCTTAAAGAGGCAAACAGACACATGAAGTGCTTGTAATAGCAAGTTTTAGGCATTGTTCAAATAAGCTAGAAAGGGATATAAAATATAGACTAGGAAAGTGTATTTCAACATCAAAAAAGATACTTTCTTCATCTTTAAACTGAAGTCTGTACAAAAATATCAAAAGCTACTGCATGGCTTCTGAAGACAATTATAAAAATGATCTCCTATTGTTGTGTGATTTGGTTCACTCACGTGTCTGTAAGCCCATAAGCCAAGTCCAGCATGTCCATTTCCTCATCAGAAATAGGTCCAAGCTTCTTAAAAACGGCCTCCTCGAAAATAAGGTGGCACGTAGAGCAGGCTAAAGTTCCCTCACATGCACCTAGTTCAACAACACAAAAGAGACACACAAAAATATTAGCCTGCAAGCTACTAAGACTCACATTCCACTTACATTGACATGACAAGTATTCAAATATTTCAGAATCAGAAGAGCTTTATTACCAAGTATGTTTACACACACAAGGAATTTGACTTGACGACAGGAGCTTCCAGTGTAGAAGAAAGTACAAACATAGTGCAGACATACATAGGAAAATATTCTCTAACTGTTCACCTCGTATTACCTTTGGATTACATACACAAAGCCTTGTAAAGCTTTGGCCTGTTCACAATGACCAAATCATTTTTGCCTTTCTATGTCAATCACATATGATTTTCCTTTGCTATATTTTTGAGGCAACCTGCAGTCCTCATAGACAGTACACTATATGCACTGTAAAAATGTGTTTCATGTGGATTTATTAAAACCCAAAATATTATTTAATGTAAACTAAATCAACCCGACTACATTAGGTGACACAGGAAGAAACGGCACGTTTTTACTATTTATTGTGTGTGAATGAGATATGCATATTTGTCTGTACAAATAAAACTTAAATTTTTACACCATGTACAATATTTGTAAATAACTTACCGAATCCATCAATATCTAGATCATTGTTAACCGAGTAGTGGAGTAGTGATTCTCCTGTTAAAGCTTTCACCGAAATCCTTTTTCCATCTCGATTCAGAAAGTGAACTGTCCTCAGCCCTGCAGCCCTGCACAGAGACATTTTTAAGACTTAAGGTGCAAAGATGAAGCCATCATCATCAGAAGTGCTATATGAAAAACCTAGAACAATGATTTGTTGTATCCTTATTAAGCACATTTTGCTGAAAACTATGGCTAAACCTCTTGTTGATGTTGTTAATCAGACCATTGTTTAAGAAGCCAAGAGATTTTCCTTGAAATGTAGATCCCAGAAAAATGCACATTTTTAAAAATAAAAATAGGCCTTGATGGACTGAATGTTTCATTATTCTGTAAAGTGATCAAATATTATAGCCAAAAAACAATGATGGTTGTTGCATTTCATTCATACTTTCCTGTTATAACTCATATTCAGCACATTTTAAACAACAGCTAGAATGGAATAAACCGTAGTCATCTACGGTTCAATACACAACTACAACAATATCCTGAGCATGAATTCATCCAAGCCCTGATAAAACCCTCCTGAGAAAAGACGATTTATGCATGGAGGCTTAAACACAATGAGGGAGCATGGAGGGGATTTAGACGCAGTGGTCTTCAACAGAAAAAAAAAAAGAGATTTTGAAAAATGTCTGCTTATTTTGTCCATAACCAGTACAGCATTTTGGGGTAATACAGAAGTCCTTTAAGGTCATATTTATGATCAGCAATCATTTGAGAAACTAACTTGTGTTTGTATGAAATGTGAGAGACCACATGAGTTGCACAGTAGACATGCAAGTACTGGTTTAGATTTTTTTAAAGAAGTTGTTAAGAACGATGCTCAACAAGGCTGCATTTATTTGCTCAAAAATTAACAGAAATATCTGAGATATATTATACCAATTAAAAAAATATTCATTTTCCATTATTATTTTAAAATGCAAATTATTCCTGTGATACAAAGCTGACTTTTTAGCAGTCATTACACCAGTCTTCAGTGTCACGTGATCCTTCAGAAATCATTCTAATATGCTGATTTGGTGCTCAAGAAACATTTATCATTATCAACTTTGAATACGGTTGCCTTTGAACTACACTAGTACTTTCGAACAGTAGTGTAGGTATGTCAGTCGTCAGCTGTATGGCATATAGCAATGCCCTGAACAACAGTCAAGATTGTGAAATATTTGACAACTGAATGTCAAATTTGACCATTCAGATCAAGCATTACAGAGGGTTGGTGTTCCCGTGTGTATAAAATAACCATGAGAAAGCTTCAGTTATCAATCTATTCACCATAACAAGTCTACATTCTTAGTCACCATAGACCCATACAACTACAACAATATCCTGAGCATGAATTCATCCAAGCCCTGATAAAACCCTCCTGAGAAAAGACGATTTATGCATGGAGGCTTAAACACAATGAGGGAGCATGGAGGGGATTTAGACGCAGTGGTCTTCAACAGAAAAAAAAAAAGAGATTTTGAAAAATGTCTGCTTATTTTGTCCATAACCAGTACAGCATTTTGGGGTAATACAGAAGTCCTTTAAGGTCATATTTATGATCAGCAATCATTTGAGAAACTAACTTGTGTTCGTATGAAATGTGAGAGACCACATGAGTTGCACAGTAGACATGCAAGTACTGGTTTAGATTTTTTGAAAGAAGTTGTTAAGAACGATGCTCAACAAGGCTGCATTTATTTGCTCAAAAATTAACAGAAATATCTGTGATATATTATTCCAATTAAAAAATATTCGTTTTCCATTATTATTTTAAAATGTAAATTATTCCTGTGATACAAAGCTGTTATTACCAAGTATGTTTACACACACAAGGAATTTGACTTGACGACAGGAGCTTCCAGTGTAGAAGAAAGTACAAACATAGTGCAGACATACATAGGAAAATATTCTCTAACTGTTCACCTCGTATTACCTTTGGATTACATACACAAAGCCTTGTAAAGCTTTGGCCTGTTCACAATGACCAAATCATTTTTGCCTTTCTATGTCAATCACATATGATTTTCCTTTGCTATATTTTTGAGGCAACCTGCAGTCCTCATAGACAGTACACTATATGCACTGTAAAAATGTGTTTCATGTGGATTTATTAAAACCCAAAATATTATTTAATGTAAACTAAATCAACCCGACTACATTAGGTGACACAGGAAGAAACGGCACGTTTTTACTATTTATTGTGTGTGAATGAGATATGCATATTTGTCTGTACAAATAAAACTTAAATTTTTACACCATGTACAATATTTGTAAATAACTTACCGAATCCATCAATATCTAGATCATTGTTAACAACAATATCGAGTAGTGATTCTCCTGTTAAAGCTTTCACCGAAATCCTTTTTCCATCTCGATTCAGAAAGTGAACTGTCACCTTCTCCTCAGCCCTGCACAGAGACATTTTTAAGACTTAAGGTGCAAAGATGAAGCCATCATCATCAGAAGTGCTATATGAAAAACCTAGAACAATGATTTGTTGTATCCTTATTAAGCACATTTTGCTGAAAACTATGGCTAAACCTCTTGTTGATGTTGTTAATCAGACCATTGTTTAAGAAGCCAAGAGATTTTCCTTGAAATGTAGATCCCAGAAAAATGCACATTTTTAAAAATAAAAATAGGCCTTGATGGACTGAATGTTTCATTATTCTGTAAAGTGATCAAATATTATAGCCAAAAAACAATGATGGTTGTTGCATTTCATTCATACTTTCCTGTTATAACTCATATTCAGCACATTTTAAACAACAGCTAGAATGGAATAAACCGTAGTCATCTACGGTTCAATACACAACTACAACAATATCCTGAGCATGAATTCATCCAAGCCCTGATAAAACCCTCCTGAGAAAAGACGATTTATGCATGGAGGCTTAAACACAATGAGGGAGCATGGAGGGGATTTAGACGCAGTGGTCTTCAACAGAAAAAAAAAAAGAGATTTTGAAAAATGTCTGCTTATTTTGTCCATAACCAGTACAGCATTTTGGGGTAATACAGAAGTCCTTTAAGGTCATATTTATGATCAGCAATCATTTGAGAAACTAACTTGTGTTTGTATGAAATGTGAGAGACCACATGAGTTGCACAGTAGACATGCAAGTACTGGTTTAGATTTTTTTAAAGAAGTTGTTAAGAACGATGCTCAACAAGGCTGCATTTATTTGCTCAAAAATTAACAGAAATATCTGAGATATATTATACCAATTAAAAAAATATTCATTTTCCATTATTATTTTAAAATGCAAATTATTCCTGTGATACAAAGCTGACTTTTTAGCAGTCATTACACCAGTCTTCAGTGTCACGTGATCCTTCAGAAATCATTCTAATATGCTGATTTGGTGCTCAAGAAACATTTATCATTATCAACTTTGAATACGGTTGCCTTTGAACTACACTAGTACTTTCGAACAGTAGTGTAGGTATGTCAGTCGTCAGCTGTATGGCATATAGCAATGCCCTGAACAACAGTCAAGATTGTGAAATATTTGACAACTGAATGTCAAATTTGACCATTCAGATCAAGCATTACAGAGGGTTGGTGTTCCCGTGTGTATAAAATAACCATGAGAAAGCTTCAGTTATCAATCTATTCACCATAACAAGTCTACATTCTTAGTCACCATAGACCCACAGATAAAACTGAGATAAAGACAGATAATATAAAATAAAAGGAGGAACACATTATTACACAATGCACACACACACACACACACACACACACACACAGTATACTTGTAACCCAATAGCCTTGACCCACAAAAAAAACACAACACAGCTAACCAACATGTTTAACCTATTGCACAACTGGGAAATACAGTAAGCCCCAAAAATAGTTGCGCACTTAAGCCACCCTTAAAATACTTTAATGTCGCTTTATTAGACATAAAATATCAAACCATGTGTCAAATGCAAACAGATTACGCTATATCATTCAGAGCTTATCTGAACCATGTTTTTAATTACTTCTAACCTACTGATCTCAAGGTCATTTTAGTCTTTGTATGAAATCAGCTCATATTCACAAAGGTGTCTTAACAGACTACCACAGATGTAGTTCATAACAGAAACTATCAACGCTAACATTTGACAACCACTGCATTTACATTATGTCGATTGTTTTATCACGTGAAGCCTAAGAGACAGGAAACGGTGGTATGGTTTATTTGACAGAAGCGCTACATAATTCTTCTTTGAATAAAAAAGCTACTCATTTTGACATGTTGTTATTTAACCTAAAGACGTTACGCATTTGATGTAATTCACACTTTTCGGGACACTACATCACTGCTGGCAAAATTGCGAACATGTATAAGTCCCAGTGACTCAATACTTTGAAAAAGACAGTTTCTTACCTTAGTGAATGAGTTAATGTGTTTATTGCTCTACTGTGTGTGTAGCTCCCGGACACGCATTGAGGAAGCGCTCTCGTTTGACTGAATGTTTGGTGCGCCGCTCGCTGGAGAAACACTCTCAGTGCACATGCCGACATTGTAACATATATTGTTGACAGACCGCTGAAGAACTAACTACCACCGTTGCATGTGTGCTGGAATTAAACTTTCGACTCTTTATATGTGTCGGAAATAGAACTGTTTTTCTTCTTCTTCTTTTTTCTTGGCTTTTGCTACTTGTAATTATTGCATATCGCCACCTACTGTACAGGAGTGTGTAAAGAGACTTGACGGATACCTTACTTGGGGGGGAAACCAACCCAGTTTGATACCAAACCCCAACCCCACGAAGGGTTATCTTTTCGTTTCTAAATTCTTCTTATTATTCCAGTATTTTCAAGAAATATAAACAAAGCTTTGAGTCTATTTCTTTCCATCCCTTGTTCTCTAAGAATATCTTCAATTTTATTTTCTTCGTCCATTCGTGCCGTTTCTGCCTGTATTCATTGACTCTAAACAAGACATGTTCTACATCTTCTTTGGTTTGACTGTTGACATCTTGTACATAATCCATTACTCTTCCCTATTGTCTGCAATGTATCATTCAATCTAGTATGACCTAATCTCAGCCTTGAGTACTACTTCTTCTCGCCTGTTTGCCATATTTATCCTTTTTCCTCCTACTTTTGCTTGGTTTATGTGATAATGTTTAGCTTTAGACTCAGACTCCCATTCTTTTTGCCATATTTGCCTTATTTCATATTCAATCTTGGCTTTAATCTCTCCTTTTCCCATTGAAATATTAATTTCTACTTGCTTTTTTCCCAAAGCTTCTTTTGCTATCTTATCGGCTTTTTCATTACCTTTGATGCCAATATGTGCTGCAACCCAACAAAACTGAACTTCTATTCCTAGATTTCTAATATTTAATAGTATATGTCTAGTTTCAATGATTAAATCTTCTCTAACTGAAATACTGCTTTCTAAACTTAAGGCTGTAATTATCCCAGACATCTCAACTTTAAAAACAGAAAGATGGTTATTTAATCTATAACCCAATTTTTTTGTTAGATTCTGGAATATAAATTCCTATGCCACAATGACCATTTTAGTTTTTTGACCCATCTGTAAATAATTTAAGATATCCGTAATATAATGAAGACAAATATATTTGGCCATATTTTGCAAAACTGTTGGTATTCTCTTTTCTCTTTTAGTAATCCTGTATTGATGTCTGAAATAGGGAGCATCCTGGGAGGAACTTCACTTAAAGCTACTGCAGGGCTTAACACAAATTCTACAATTCCAAATTGTTCTGTGTATTATTTATATTCCAACCGAAACCTTTGGATTTTTTTAATGATATTTAACAATCATTTAATATTGATGCAGCTGGATTGCTATTACTGCTTATTAGTCTAACCCAATATGTTAACGACAGTTTAATGAATCTTAGTTTTAGTGGGGCTTCTTCTGTTTCTACTAATAAAGCACTCGTTGCTGTTGTTCTCATGGCTAATAGAGCTGCAGTCATGATGTCTATTTGTAGGCCAATCCGGAAAGAATTCGTCATGTGTTCCTTCGGGAACGTACTATGAGTTTATAGAATAGCAATTTTGGATTTTTGAGTAAATTGTGTTAGTTATTTTCATATATTGTTCTACTACATACAGTCATACCAGTCTCTCTCTGCGCTTGTATGTCTTCTTTATATGAAACACTGAGGAGACTGCGACATGTTGATACACTACATGGGACTAGTGGGAGCCTGCTGTTTATTGAATGATATTAAATAGAATTACTTTTATCTATACTTGTAAAGATGGCATTATATCTAAATAAAGAACAAAGCAGACCGATATTTAAATCTCTTAGTAGAACAATAACGACCAACATTTAAAAATCTTTAAATCTCTTAATTGACATGACAGTAAGTCTTTCTGTAAGCTGCTTTGAAACACTGAGTATTGCGAAAAAAGCAATACAAATAAATTTGACTTTACTAAAGTCATCTTCCACATCAAATGTATTTATAATGTGTAACTTTTCGGAATTAAACTGTAAAATAATTCTGAAATGCAACAATAAAGGTTTTGGCCATTATGTGTGTGTGTGTGTGTGTGTGTGCTCCTGCAGGCAAATGTCCCCACAAGGATTTTTTTGGCCCTCATTAGAAAAACAGCTTATAAATCATACAGAATTAAGTTTTTTGAAAATCTAAAAATGCCACATAGAAACACATTATAACATGAATGCTGTTAATGCTGGAAAATGACTGTCATTTTGCCTTTTTTTTTTTTTTACCTA
>NW_015505462.1:1568436-1568947 GCF_001515645.1 Sinocyclocheilus grahami
ACACACACACACACACACACACACACACACACACACACACACACACACATATATATATATATATATATATATATGTGAATGTCTAAAAAAGCAAATTCAAGCTGGTGTAGGCCCCTCTAGTGGCAGTAATCATAAAATGCAATTTTATGTCATTTTTTTCCATCAGGTGGCATCAGGAGACACAAAAAAAATCATCAGGAGACATCAGTGACCCAATTTATGATGCACCTTTCTGTTGTCTATAGAAAATAACTAAAATTGTCTTTTTGTTCGTTTTTTTTGTTTTTAATGTATGCAAATAATATGATATTTTGCATAAACATATCCATAATTTAAGACAAATAAAAAAAAATCCCAAAAAACTAAACAGAAATATTAAGAAAAACAAACAAACAAAAAGGATCAATATAAGCTTTCTGGACCAAAAAAGAAGAAAAAAAAGACCAACACATTCGGGAGGAGAGGTTGAAGGTTAAATTGCCTTCTGATCAGCTCAATTATTATCCATATG
>NW_015505462.1:1569395-1583459 GCF_001515645.1 Sinocyclocheilus grahami
GATACCAAAAAGAACAAGATATGGAGAGCTTTCTAAACATCATAACCAATGTTTAAAATATAATTTTAGAGATAATTTTTCTAATTTTGATTTAATTGTTCAGACACAGATGCGTGTGCAGTTTCATCCATAGGGCCCACGAGGCATGTTTAATTCATTTAACTGGCTCATAACCTGTGTACTATTATCTTATGAATTACAACAAATTCTCTAAAGCTGTTTGTTTTGTATGTTTCACAACAATTAATGTTTTCACTGTCAGAGTAATCAATTATAAAGTAAGATATTTGTTTCTCCGCTAATTGCATAATGAATGTGTATTTATCATTCTGAATGCATTTTTCATGAGATGAACTGTTTGAGACTGAGGCTCTCCCAGCATCCCACTCAGATTTCACATCTAATATCCAGCAATAATTAATGCACTTATGAAGTATTCCGATGAGGTAATCCAATAGACTAATGCACTATAACAGTTTACAAAGCAGTGTTATTTTAGTATCATTGATTAATATTTTATTAATTAGTAACATTTATTAATATTTTGAATTAGTTTTTATTTTTATATTTTCTGTGTTTATTTTAATTTAGTCATAGATCTGAATTTAGATTTTTAAATTTTTTTTTTTTAGAAAAGTTGGAATTACATATTTTTATAAGTTGGAAACAAGTTACAAAAGTTCTTTGCACACAAAAAGTTTTCTTGTAGCTTCAAAACATTACGGTTGAACCACTGAAGTCAAATGGACTATTTTATTGATGTCCCTTATCTCCTTTCTGGGCCATAAAACGTTTCAGTTGCATTGCTTTCTATGCAGGGTCAGAAAGGGTCAAAAATATCTTAATTTGTGTTCCGAAGATGAACGAAGGTCTTATGGGTTTGGAACGACGTGAGGGTGAGTAATTAATGAGAGAATTAAAATTTTTGGGTGAACTATCCCTTTAAGTTTATCTCATGTCTGAGTCCAAAATCAAATTTTAAGGAGCATTTGGACTTGGCCTGGATTCTGACTGGAATGAGTTGATCTATATATATGAATATATGACTTAGACTTACTGGTGTTGAGGCGAACTTGCTGGTATCTCACCTCATATCTTTACAGGCTTCAGGCCTTTGAGACTGATACAGATAATATCATCAGTAATTGCACTGTCAGATGTGTGGGTTAAGTAGGGGAGAGGACACTTGAGAATCTGTGGGGTTGCATTTAAAGTACTTGGTTTTGCAGGCAAATGAGTCCCATTTAAACATACTTTATTGCTTACATTTTATGAACACAAAAACAAAACCAACAGTACTTGAGAAGTGGAGAAAGAAATAATTAAAACATCAACAACAAGTTGGAAGAAATCTTCTTTTTATTTTGTCAGCACATTTCGGCACACAGGCTTTCATCAGGGCTAATGCAAATGAAGACTGCAAATGAAGAATCTCATTTAAATATGAACAAAGACAAGATTCAAACTTGCAACCAATCAGAGAGTTAGAACAAATCACATGGTATGATATCCCTACTCACATGACACACCAAGAAATACTGTACAGTGTAACAGTGCCCACCCACTTATAGTGGCACTGGCTCTGGAATTATGTTTTCCATAACATTTTTCCCATAGGGGTTTTAAAAAAAAGTCTTTGTTAAAGAGCTATGAGCCATTAACCAAGCGAACCAGCTTACAAGGTGAATCACAACAGTACAAACTTTGATTTAAAAAAAAAAAAATCTGACAAAAAGACAAAGAAACAAGACACATAATGACTTTAACGACGGAAAAAACAATAAATTTCCCTAGGGAGAAAAATAATTGCATTTTTTCTTTAGGAACCAAAACAGACCAAAACCAAACAGACCATTAGTCTTTTTTTTTTTTTTTATTAGAATTTTTCATTTTACACAAAGTATACCTTTATATTTTTTCCCCATTGTCATGATCCCAGTCTGTGTTCCCCTGTTTTGTTGAAGGGCTGGGGCGGTATTCCAGAAAGCAGGTTATGTGACATACCCGGGTATGTTTTATGGGTAAGTAAGTGGAAAAATTCAGCTTTCGGTTCCAAAAAGGAAGGTAACTCTCAGGGTATGTGAGTACCATAGCAACTTACTCCCTGAACATAACCTTTCTCCAGAGTAGGTTATGCTTCAGGGTTAGTTTACTTCAGCGCTATCAGCACATGCGTGACCTTACAATATTATATGAGATTACAATGATATGATTACAGAAAATGATATTCTGGACAAATTCCAATCTGGATTTAGAGCTGGTCACAGTACAGAAACTGCTTTGGTAAAAGTTGTGAACGATTTACTGATGGCAGTTGACTCTATGTTGGGGGTTGTTTTAATTATGCTGGATCTCAGTGCCGCCTGTTGATCACTCGATCCTTTTAAAACGTTTGGAGTGTGATGTAGGCATCAAAGGAACAGCTTTAAAACGGTTTCATTCATATCTGCATGATAAACCATTTTTTGTTAATTTCGCAAATACTTCATCTTCTGTGGCTCCTTTAAAATATGGTCTTCATCAAGGTTCTATTCTGGGCCCTGCATTATTTTCATTGTACACGTCCCCACTTGGATCTATATGTTGTCGCTATGACATTTCCTATCATATGTATGCTGATGACACTCAGATATATTTACCACTTAAAGTTGGGAACGAGCACTTGCTACAGTCCCTGTTACTCTGTCTGGAAGAGGTCAAAATTTGGTTGTCTAAAAATTTTCTTCAGCTTAATGAAAATCTGAGATAATTATTTTTGGTCCACCAAAATTTAAAGAGATGATTTCCAGTACTATTGCTCCTTTAGAATTAACTATAAAAAACAGTGTAAGAAACCTGGGTATCATAATTGACTCAACTCTCAGCTTTGACAATCAGATAAAGTCAGTAGTAAAAAGTAGTTTTTACCAACTTAGAATGATCTCCAGGTTAAAACCCATTCTTAGTTTTAAAGATTTAGAGACCATTGTCCATGCATTTATTACCTCGAGATTAGATTATTGCAATTCTCTTTATGTTGGGATCTGTCAGCGACAACTATCTCGTCTGCAAATGGTACAGAATGCTGCAGCCAGGCTTTTGAAAGGCATGAAAAAAGGGATCATATTACTCCATTATTATCCTCTCTCCATTGGCTACCAGTTCAGTACAGGATTGATTTTAAGATTTTATTGATGGTTTTTAAAGCACTTCATAACATGTCCCCAAGTTATATCACCAATCTTTTAGAGTACCATACATCGGCTAGGACACTGAGATCAGCAGATAAACTGTTACTGGCAGTTCCTCATTCCAAAAAAAAGTCTAAAGGTGACAGAGCATTTATGGTTGTGGTTCCCAAATTGTGGAATAGTCTTCCACTTCATATTCAGCAGGCTCCATCCTTAGAAGTTTTTAAGTCTCAGTTGAAAACTCATCTTTTTACATTAGCTTTCGCAGAGGAAAGACCTTCGTAGAGACCTTTGGTAGAGGAACAACCCCAATGTGTAATGACCTGATAAAGGGTATTTGTCATCTGTTGGTTGGTTCATTAAGTGGTTTATTAGATTTGTTAGATTTTATTGTTTTTGATCTTTGTATATGTTTTCTTTTAAATTGTGAAGCACTTTGGGCAACACAATTGCGTTAAAATGTGCTATACAAATAAATAAAAGTTGAAGTTGAAATACAATATAGTTATCAAATATACTATATATATATATATATATATATATATATATACAGTATATAGTTGTATGATGTTAATTATAAAGCACTATTATAATTAATATATAAGGCAATATTATATTATTCTAATATGTTATTATAGCTATTTATTGTCAAATATAATAGTTATCGATATATATTAGTTATGAAACACTATTATAACAAGGTAATGTTTATTTTTATTCTAGTATATTTATTATATTTTATTGTCATCTCACACATCATGGATCTGCATTTTCTATAATGTATTTCTATCTATGGCTCGCTTTTTCTTAGCATCAGTTTCCATAGTGACTCGTCAATTCATCGCTCTGTTGAGAATGTCTTGTGTGTTAACTGTGAACATAATCTGATTTGACTGAATTTACTCTGGACATGTTTTTTGGAACCAGTATACCTCAAGTAAGGTTTGGGTTAATCAACCCGAAAGTTCAGGGTATATGTGACGACCAGTTTTACTCACTGAAAGATTTATTCGTCATAAAATTATTACTTCATAATTGTATTCGAGTCTTACACACATGCTATACAGATAATGTAGAGTCGTGCATTATTTTAAGTGATGACTATTATGGGAGTGAACAGCTTAGCAATACAGCATAACTGATTCTTAATATACCCATGGAACAATGCACCACTTTAATGCTAGTTACTTTTAAACTAAGTAACAATCCAGCAGCCAACATGGAGGTCGTTTTACACGTGCTGAAACTCTTTCAGGAGCAGTTGAAGGATCTGTAGGAAGAGGAACTTGAATGGGTGAGTTTGATAGTTCACTTTTAAACAACACTCCAGAGGTAAATGAGGGACCCAAATGAAGGGGCAGGGCCACAAGTTCATTTTTAGTGGAACATTCTATAGGTGCTATACGCATGCCACTTTTATCCCATCCTCATCGCCAATTTTGAAGTGTTTCAAGTCCAGGTAAGCACAAACAGTCAGATTCCAGAAGTTACAATTCAAAGATTTATTAGCATCAAAGGCCAACAGCAAACACAGCCTGCATGCCACATGGTTGCTCACGTTCAATTATTCTTCTACGCCTTTTATAGGTACCAACTTAGTAACCCATAGTGCCCTCTTCTGCTGAATCAATAATACAAGAACACAACACCCACTATAGCTACTAATCACCCACACCTGTCCCTCGTCGACCACTGACAAGTGAAGTGAATAACACTGATTATCTCTTCATTGCGGCACCTGTTAGTGGGTGGGATATATTAGGCAGCAAGTAAACATTTTGTCTTCAAAGTTGATGTGTTAGAAGCAGTAAAATTGAGCAAAGGATTTGAGTGAGTTTCACAAGGGCCAAATTGTGATGGTTAGACGACTTGGTGAGAGCATCTCATAAACTGCAGCTCTTGTGGGGTGTCCTGGTCTGCAGTGGTCAGTATCTATCAAAAGTGGTCCAAGGAAGGAACAGTGGTGAACTGGCGATAGGGTCATGGCTCATTGATGCAAGTGGGGAGCGAAGGGTGACCGGTGTGGTCCGATCCAACAGACAAGCTACTGCAGCTCAAGAAGTTAATGCTGGTTCTTATGGAAAGGTGTCAGAATACACAGTACATTGCAGTTTGTTGTGTACGGGGCTGCATGGCCGCAGACCAGTCAGGGTGCCCATGCTGACCCCTGTACACTGCCGAAAGCGCCAACAGTGGGCACGTGATCATCAGAACTGGACCACGGAGCAATGGAAGAAGGTGGTTTGGTCTGATGAATCATGTTTTCTTTTACATCACATGGATGGCCGGGTGTGTGTGTGTTGCTTACCTGGGGAACACATGGCACTAGGATGCACTATGGGAAGAAGGCAAGCCGGTGGAGGCAGTGTAATGCCTTAGGCAATGTTCTGCTGGGAAACCTTGTGTCCTGCCATCCATGTGGATGTTACTTTGACACGTACCACCTACCTAAGCATTGTTGCAGACCATGTACACCCTTCCATGGAAACCGCATTCCCTGGTGGCTGTGGCCTCTTTCAGCAGGATAATGCACCCTGCCACAAAGCAGAAATTGTTCAGGAATGGTTTGAGGAGCACAACAACGACTTTGAGGTGTTGATTTGGCCTCCAAATTCTTCAGATCTCTATCCAATCGAGCATCTGTGGGATGTGCTGAACAAACAAGTCCGGTCTATGGAGGCCCCACCTCACAACCTACAGGACTTAAAGGATCTGCTGCTAATGTCTTGGTGCCAGATACCATAGCACACCTTCAGGGGTCTAGTGGAGTCCATGCCTCGACGGGTCAGGGCTGTTTTGGCAGCAAACGGGGGACCAACACAATATTAGAAAGGTGGTCATAATGTTATGCCTGATCTGTGTATACCCCTATGTTTCAGTTGTGTTTTGTTGGTCATTGTTCCTATTATGTGCCTTCCAAGTTGTTGCTCCTGTCTGTAGATTGTACTCTTGTTTTCAAGTCTGGATTATCTATGTTAGTGTTTTTCTATTAAAGCTGTGCTTGTATTTGGATTTTGCTTAATTCATTTTCCGAAAAAAATACTTCAAAGTTAAAATATAAAGACACTTTTAGGATACTGAACATTATGATGCTGTTATTAGCCTATATGAGTGTTAGTATTAGCTGTTACGGATTGTGGTGAACTGCAACAGTAGAAAAGAGACCTCATTATGTTGTCAGCATCTCTCCTCATGAACAAGTATAATAAGCAGTCAGCAAGTGGGTTGAGATACAAGAGACAGTGACAAAATTGATAAACTTTCATAGCAATAGGAGTTACGGGATACAAAAATATCAAACAAAAACTTGTAATTGAGAGGGGTAGGATAAGTAATGTGTAGTTAAACAGCACAAGAGACAGACTGCCCATAATTAATTTCCGCTTATGAGAAGTAAGTGATATTGCGTGAAAGAGACCCCTCCAAGTACCAACAAAACACAGAATGATTACGAAGTAAGGGATAAAACATGCTAGACATTGGGAAAACATGGTAAAAATGGCTTCATCTCTAATGTTCACAAAGGTCAGAGGCACTAACCAGATGATAAAAGAAATAAAACATGACATTTTCACTGAATGGTGAGATTTGTACCAGTGAGGATGAGAAACTAAAATGTATCTTTCAATAGCAATGAATGCCATGAAAAACACGCCCACAATCAAACAATACTTATATGCACTCCACAATGCAGCGTTCGCTAATTCGGTTGTTAATGCATTTATAAAACCAATCTGTAACAGATCTGAAAGAATCAAATGTATCACATAAACTGAAGCAGCACGATGAGACTTGATGAGAAAACACAATGCAAACAGGGTTAAGCAGACGACTGGAATCTCAAAGAGGCTCAAAATCCAGATAAACACTGCTTCTGCATACTCTACTTTATTAGGAAAGTTCATTAAATGTGACTTGTTGAACCCATCAGAGCCATTGTTGTTGAATTGTGTCATTGTCGCACAAAGACTTGGAAGTTAGCACTGAAATAACAACAAACCTGAGGTTAGTTTACTGTATAAAGATTTCTGTAACAAAATCACACACACAGTCATTCCTGACTATAACTGTGTAAATATATGTAATGGACCGTAATAAACGTATGGTTTATTTTGGAATGTCAGTATCATGCAGAATTATTAGCATTAAGAGTTGGCTAAACTGACTAGCTAGTTTATCAGTGTTTCACCCCCACAGCAGCAGAACGTGTCATGAAGTTAAGATAACAAACCTCACCTCACCCATTTAGAGGGAAGATATGATTGTTCAAAAAGTTACTCAGTATTAACTTTTATTAACGTAATTGTATAATAGCAACTTCACACTCGCAATCTATCTGTTGGTCTGAATATCAGCAAGGCTGTGTGAAATTTCTAAAATATCATACAGTCGATCGAAGAACTTAACATTTTTTTTTATAAGAAGAACTGCATTCCGGTTACTCATCAGCTGTTCAGTTTACCTATTCACAAATCAAGCAAATTTAGATAATCTTGATTAAAAACTAAAAAACCTCAATCCATTTTTGTACAGATGTATGTATTTTAATACAGATTATTTCTAGCATAATAGATAATTTAGATAATTTATGTATTCTCAACGTTTCATCATAAAAGACAATAATAATGCAGTAATACAAAGCTAATAAAAATTAACAAGACACTTCATGATCTTACCTGGAATGAGTTTGTTGCTCATTAGCTGATGATGGTACTTATATGATGTTCATGGTTATCATATTTCATAAACACATCTAAATGAACAAAGAACCAGTGTTTTTAAATACACAGTAATTAGGCCAGATAATAACCAAAAGTCATAATTTCAAATGCAATGCATGCCAGAAAATACATAAGCATTTGCACTAATAACCACTAATAACCATAACCATTTGTACTGATATGCACTAATCAATGTAATTTCCTTTCTTTGGATAGTTGAAAATATAACAATATTCTTTACCAGATCAGAAAGAACGAAATGTATTGCATTAACTAAAGTGTCATGATGAGACTTAAAGAGAAAACACATTGGAAAGTTTTTTTCTTGTGTTTGTAGAAGTTGTAACATCAATATAGACACATAAGAAGACTTTCTCTTACCTACAATCCAACTGTAGATCCACACAGCAGAAGATGTTGCTCATCAGCTAATGAAGTACTGAAGAATTTGACATAGTAAGTTTAAATGACCTTCCGAGAAGCTCTTAATATTTTCCCTGGGGTGTTGAGCAAAAACCACATAGTGTTTTTGCTCAACTCCTCTGCAATTATAATCCATTTTCCCCATTAACAACCTAAAAACCTGTTAAAATGTCTTAAAAGCATGCAATGAATTGATTACATTGTGGTCCATGTTCATTAGACACATTATCAATAAATAATTAAAAAATATATTTTTATAAAGCATTTTTAATGTTGTTATTTTGTGTGTGGTTAACTTACAGTGGAAGGGAAGATTTTCATGGATTAATTGTTTAAATTGCAGTCTCGTTCTCACATTAAGTTTTTTAAAATGTATCCTTTTAAGTCATTGTGTGGCCTCCTTGGAAGTTAGTGGAGGTCTGCTTGTGGGCCCCAGCCCCATGGAAGAAGTTGAGAGTTTGAAGAGAACCCGTAATTGTGTTTCTTTTCAGATCCACCACAATCAGTGTGCCAATGTCTAAACCCCATTCAAGAAGCAATATCCAGGAAGATTTTTTCACAAGCGTGATCCACAGACATTAACAAACCTCCTACTCTGCGGCACTAGCTTGCAATTTCTAGGCATCTGATGTTTCAGTCTCCATAGAGCGAATAGTAACATTATTCCTCTGTGATTGCAGGAAAGCACAGGTGAATAAATATGAAGGGATGCTCAAAAAGATGAAGTCTATTCAGTTTCACAAGTTAATTAAATCAGTTCCACATATCATGTCTTTTGGCTTTGGAGTAATATTTCTGTTTTCCCATATTTTCAACATAAACCAGCACTTTTTATTTACTTTATTCATTGATTCAAATGTTCTTTATAATGCAACATAGAAACAATAGGTTGACTCATAACGTGTCCATGAACTTTGTTGTTTAATCAACATCTAGCTGTTACATATACAGTATAAGGGGGAATTCTATGGTGGACGAGAGACCTAAACACGCTGCACATGCAAATAGAAAAAACACCAACAAATGAAGAAAACATCTTCATCAGTTTGAGCACACGTGCTGCAAATACTCACAACACAACCAAATATAGAAACCTTTTGCAAATACTTGCAACACAACCAACTTCAGAAACACGCTGTAAATACGCACACAACGGAATGTTTAAGGGAACCAACAAGTGATGAACCTGGCTGGGACATGTTTATCAATGTCTGCTCTGAAAGGTCAGGTTTTTTATTTTTATTTCTATTTTAACATCCTGATCATATGATTTCTTAGCTTTTTTGATATTATTAGCCTAAATAAGATGAGAAAATATACAATTAGCCCACTGTAAATGTGAAACGTTTTGTAAGTTGGCAAGCTAATTTTCACAACTTTTTTTTGTATCTGGTCGCTTTGTGCGTATTTGCAGCACGTTTCTGTATTTGGTTGTGTTGTGAATATTTGCAGCACGTGTTGTCAAACTCATGAAGATATTCTCTTAATTTGCAGGTGCCTTTTTTATTTGCATATGTTTTCTTAAGTTGCAGCACGTTGAGCTCTCTCGGCCACCGTATAAAGTGCATTAAATAAAGAATGTCCCTTTAAGTCCATTGTTATGCTCTTCAAGTGTAAACCCACTGAGCACATTACAATCTTTACCTGAATTCACCTTATATACTGTACATATAAACTTAATGACCAAAATGCAGAAATATTACACTAAAACTGTAAATTTGTTTCTACAAAACATTCATTAGCTAATGAAGAGAACATGCAAAAATTGTGTTTATACTGTGTGGATTTCAGATATCCCACAAATTTATTCAGATTTGTGCATCATTTATACATCAGTATTTTCGCAGATTTTTACAAATCACATTAAATAAAGTGCTGACATTCATTGCACACCTGTTGGTCTGAGCATTAGTAGCCTACTGGCTGTGTGTTAAAAGTCTATATGTCAATATGGGTGCATATATTTTAACAGCACGTAATCAAGTTATGGTGGTAAAAAGGTAAAAATGTCACATACAGAGGTCTCTGAAAGTGTTTACCTCTTTATGTATGACTTTTTATTTCCGTCTGCTAAACCTTCATATTAGCACATGATTTGATCAATTACAATGGCCTTAAATTAAACTATTTCCCTTGATAACTGTGCAAAAGCTTAAATTAGCGATGTCAACATCTGTGGGCCATCAGCCACATTTAGATATGAAATTAGATGTGTAGATACCCTCTTTATTTGTCCGAGATAATGCTTGAGACAATGGCTCCTATTACATTTAATTTCATTCACTGAGCTCTTTAATAATGCAGGACATCCCTGAAAGCATACTTATCTGCTTTATCTCCACATTTTCATGCAATTTTTGATAAAGATTTGTTTTATTTAGAAGTCTTAAAGGAAACATTTTGATGCTGTAAGGTTATCAGAAAACACTTTGCACAGCTGTTTGTTTCATAACTGATGAACTTCACACTGCAACTGAACTGACATGACTTGAGCTGAGCTGAATAATGGCACTATTGTCTATTATAGAGATGCTTCAATATAGTTGATTGTAACATTGACACTGAACTAAAGTAAATTAACACTGAACTAAATTGAGCTGAATAATGACACTTTTGTCTTTTTAGGGCTGCTTTACAGGTGAAATTTAATTTATTTCATAATTGAAGGATTTTAATACAACATTAATACTGTTAGTACTGTATTAATGCTGAAGCTGCTAATATAGCACTAATAGACTTGACTTAGATACTGCACATTATGATGATGAGTGCTAGTGCTGTGTTCTGAGGACTATCGGAGCCACTACAGCGTATCATCAACATCACTCCTCATAAACAAGTACAATAAACAGTCAACAAATGGGTTTTGATACCAGAGACAGTAAAAAAAAGTTGGAAATTCTTTGGCTTAAAGAAAATCCAAAGAATTTAATAAAAACCTTAATTGCATTGGGGAGAATGAGAAATGTGTAATTCAGCAGCACAAGAGACAGGCTGCCCAAAATTAATTTGCGTTTATGAGAAGTGAGTGATATTGAGTGAGAGAGTCCCCTTCACCAACAAATCACAGGAAGATTATTGGATAGGGGATAAAATACGCTATATACTGTATATACAAGACTCTAAATAATTATATTGCAACTGCTTTTTGGTAAGCTCCATAAACTTGGTAAAAATATTTCAATAATATGCTTTGATAAGCTCTGTAAAAGGACCAAACAATGGCAGTAATTTCAGAGTGCAGCAATGTATTTATAAAATGACAATCTTACCAGGAATTAGACTCTGGATCTTCTTACAGGACTGATGATGTTACTGATCACTAGATGATGGTGTCTGTGAAATGTTCATGGTCATCATCCTTTTATAGCATGAATCACGTCACTTAAAAGGGAAAGTGGTTATTCAGTCAAGTAATGGAAAACTACACTACAAGCATGATGAGACTGATAAAACACTGGCATTACATTTAATGGCAAATGTTTCAGTTTCAAAGATAAATTATGCATTTGACCAGTTATTACTGCAGCAATGCTTGCCTCTTTGTATTTGATTTGTCTTGGAGAAAACACAAATTCTTTCTGATTTTCTTTTCTTTTTGATAATGTCTTCAAGTGTCTCATTATTTTGAGTCCAGACAAAATACATGTTTGCATGACATGTTCAGCACCACGTGTGAATATCTGAGTTGTAAAGTTCCTCAGGCTTGGAAGCACTGGTACAACTGGCTGAACAGTAGAACATATGTAGAACACATTAATTTAAATTTACATTTACATTTACATTTAGTCATTTAGCAGACGCTTTTATCCAAAGCGACTTACAATTGGGGGATACATAAAGCGATTCTTCTTAAAGAGGCAAACAGACACAAGAAGTGGTTGTAATACCAAGTTCTTAGACATTGTTCAAATAAGTACAAGCTAGAAAGAGAAGGAATAAATAAAGAGAGAGAATTTTTTTTTAATTAAAAATTTTTTTTTTTATGATGAAGTCAAGTAGCTTCGAAAGAGATGAGTTTTCAGCTGTCGCTTGAAAATTGTCAGGGATTCAGCATTCCGGATAGAAATTCACAAGCTTATATCACACTAGCCTATATACTTATTTATATATAGTCATATTTCTATAATTAAGAGTCATGCTGAGAATACGTGCCTAAATGAATCCAGTTACAGACGGCAAATAATATCCTCTGAAAATGTCGAAAAATACAGTTCTACATTATTATTAGTGGACTCCCTCCTCCGATGCCGTGGCTAGCCTCCGTTTAACAGGCCACGATGGGCGGGATTTGGTGAAATATCAGCCAATCAGAGGGACCCACGACCAGTGGGCATGATGTCCGATGGCCTGACAGCTATGCGAATGTCCAGCGTGTCTATTGGAACTTTACACATTAAATCAGTGATTTGACGGAGGAAAGAAGTAAACATGGTTGCCATAAGACCAGTGGCACACAAATTACCAAGCTACGTTCCTTTTTTACTAGTTTTGATCGATCTTCGATGCGAAGGTAAGTGGTCAGTGCTAGTGCTTAAGAAATGATGATTTTAACCAGGTTTGTAGTAAACTATATGTTCATCTTCATGACAGTTATTTAGAGAAAGTGATTTTGTTGTTTTTATAAATGAACTCAAAGCAAAGTCAGTGAGAGATGAAAAATCCCAGCTGTTTAGATGTCTACACGTCACTGTGAAGTACATACAGAGAACTGTAATATTAGTCCAGAAACACGTGACGCTGCTGAGGATCCAGTTATCTATCTGTCAAGCATTTAAACTTTAATGAAGATTTCTTTATTTAGTGTTTGTGATGTTATTTTGTCTATAGTATGTATTTAGTATACAGTATCTCACAGAAGTGAGTACACCCCTCACGTTTTTGTAAATATTTTATTATATCTTTTCATGTGACAACACTGAAGAAATGACACTTTGCTACAATGTAAAGTAGTGAGTGTACAGCTTGTATAACAGTGTAAATTTGCTGTCCCCTCAAAATAACTCAACACACAGCCAATAATGTCTAAACCGCTGGCCACAAAAGTGAGTACACCCCTAAGTGAAAATGTCCAAATTGGGCCCAAATTGTCAATATTTTGTGTGGCCACCATTATTTTTCAGCACTGCCTTAACCCTCTTGGGCATGGAGTTCACCAGAGCTTCACAGGTTGCCACTGGATTCCTCTTTCACTCCTCCATGACTACATCACGGAGCTGGTGGATGTTATAGACCTTGAGATGCTCAATAGGGTTTAGGTCTGGAGACATGGTTGGCCAATCCATCACCTTTACCCTCAGCTTCTTTAGCAAGGCAGTGGTCATCTTGTGGGGTCATTATCATGTTGGAATACTGCCCTGCGGCCCAGTCTCCGAAGGGAGGGGATCATGCTCTGCTTCAGTATGTCACAGTACATGTTGGCATTCATGGTTCCCTCAATGAACTGTAGCTCCCCAGTGCCGGCAGCACTCATGCAGCCCCAGACCATGACACTCCCACCACCATGCTTGACTGTAGGCAAGACACACTTGTCTTTGTACTCCTCACCTGGTTGCCGCCACACACCATCTGAACCAAATAAGTTTATCTTGGTCTCATCAGACCACAGGACATGGTTCCAGTAATCCATGTCCGTAGTCTGCTTGTCTTCAGCAAACTAGCAAACCGTTTGCGGGCTTTCTTGTGCATCATCTTTAGAAGAGGCTTCCTTCTGGGACGACAGCCATGCAGACCAATTTGATGCAGTGTGC
>NW_015505462.1:1584502-1601657 GCF_001515645.1 Sinocyclocheilus grahami
ACACATAGCCATTAATGTCTAAACCGCTGGCCACGAAAGTGAGTACACCCCTAAGTGAAAATGTCAAAATTGGTCCCAAAGTCTCAATATTTTGTGTGGCCACCATTATTTTCCAGCACTGCCTTAACTCTCTTGTGCATGGAGTTCACCAGAGCTTCACAGGTTGCCACTGGAGTCCTCTTCCACTCCTCCATGACGACATCATGGAGCTGGTGGATGTTAGAGACCTTGCGCTCCTCCACCTTCCGTTTGAGGATGCCCATGCTTGGCCAATCCATCACCTTTACCCTCAGCTTCTTTAGCAAGGCAGTGGTCATCTTGGAGGTGTGTTTGGGGTCGTTATCATGTTGGAATACTGCCCTGCGGCCCAGTCTCCGAAGTGAGGGGATCATGCTCTGCTTCAGTATGTCACAGTACATGTTGGCATTCATGGTTCCCTCAATGAACTGTAGCTCCCCAGTGCCGGCAGCACTCATGCAGCCCCAGACCATGACACTCCCACCACCATGCTTGACTGTAGGCAAGACACGCTTGTCTTTGTACTCCTCACCTGGTTGCCGCCACACACGCTTGACATTATCTGAACCAAATAAGTTTATCTTGGTCTCATCAGACCACAGGACATGGTTCCAGTAATCCATGTCCGTAGTCTGCTTGTCTTCAGCAAACTGTTTGCGGGCTTTCTTGTGCATCATCTTTAGAAGAGGCTTCCTTCTGGGACGACAGCCATGCAGACCAATTTGACGCAGTGTGCGCATCAAGGCTGACCCCCCACCCCTTCAACCTCTGCAGCAAAGCTGGCAGCACTCATACGTCTATTTCCCAAACACAACCTCTGGATATGACGCTGAGCACGTGCACTCAACTTCTTTGGTCGACCATGGCGAGGCCTGTTCTGAGTGGAACCTGTCCTGTTAAACTGCTGTATGGTCTTGGCCACCGTGCTGCAGCTCAGTTTCAGGGTCTTGGCAATCTTCTTATAGCCTATGCCATCTTTATGTAGAGCAACAATTCTTTTTTTCAGATCCTCAGAGAGTTCTTTGCCATGAGGTGCCATGTTGAACTTCCAGTGACCAGTATGAGAGAGTGAGAGTGATAACACCAAATTTAACACACCTGCTCTCCATTCACACCTGAGACCTTGTAACACTAATGAGTCACATGACACCGGGGAGAGAAAATGGCTAATTGGGCCCAATTTGGACATTTTCACTTAGGGGTGTACTCACTTTTGTGGCCAGCGGTTTAGACATTAATGGCTGTGTGTTGAGTTATTTTGAGGGGACAGCAAATTTACACTGTTATAAAAGCTGTACACTCACTACTTTACATTGTAGCAAAGTGTAATTTCTTCAGTGTTGTCACATGAAAATATATAATAAAAAATTTATTTACAAAAATGTGAGGGGTGTACTCACTTCTGTGAGATACTGTGTATATAGTATAGTATATAAATAGTTTTTTCTATTGTACTGCTCTTAAGGAATACTGTGATTCCACTGCAACATGTACTGTATGTTGTCACAAGTTGTCACTATTTCACTTCACTAAAATGTTTACTAATGTAGTCTTCCTTCCTTCCTGTCTCTCTCTCTCTCTCTCTCTCTCTCTCTCTGCCAGTGTGTGGCTGTGATTTGGCACATTCCGGATTCTCTCTCTCTCTCTCTCTCTCTCTCTCTCTCTCTATATATATATATATATATATATATATATATATATATATATATATAAAGGAATGTATTATTTGATTCAACATGAAATTTATTACATATAAACATTTAGGCTACAACGGCCTAACATAAACTATAGAACATAAAATAAGATAATATGAGAAACTTTGCAGTGTTTTTTTTTTATTCATACAATGAAAATCATTGGTAACCAAATCAGCTTGGTTACCAATATTCTTCTTTTTCTTCTGGTTACCAACATTCTTCAATGTTCAATAAAAGTAAGTTAGTGATACAGGTTTGAAACGACATAAGGGTGTGTAAATTATGACAGCATTTTTCTTTTTGGGTAAACTCTCACTTTACTTATTATTATTTTTTATTTTTTAATGAAATGATACTCTAAATAATAAACTAAAACTGCCAGTAGGTGGCAGTAAATGCCTTCATGAGTAAGTCAGTGAGTTATTCAATCATTTGATTCTTTCAAACTGAGGATTCATTCAGGAATGAAGTAAACAGCTTTCTTTATGAATGGGCCATTGAATCATTGGTTCACCCCATTTGTTCAAAATGTGGATTCATTCAGAAACTAATCACTGCTGTGTGTTGCTCAGAGATGCACAACAGTTCTGCTGTGGCTGTATAGGTAATATTTTCATTGTCAAAATTCAGCAAAAACAGACAATATTGTAGCCTATCTAAAATATAACACAATATTAACTCCTTATTTACTGAACTGTTATATAAAATCACATTTGCACTCATGCTATTCGGAACAAAACAACACTCGTGTGATATCGCTTATCATATGATATAAATATGAGACAAAATTTGGGGCATTTTTGCCCCAATATCTGACATTTTTAAGGGCATATATCTGCTTTTAATAGACTACATCACGCAGTGAGTTGTTGCCCTGCATCATGTTTGTCAGCGGTCAACTGTATGAAATATAAGATGACGTACAGGTCAGGGGCGGGTGTGTTAATTGTGTTCAAATATTTTAATCACGTTATTTTTCCGTGACTAATTAATTCAATTAATGTGGTAAAACCACAGCCCTAATATATATATATATATATACATATTAAGAAAAATAAAGCAAATCAAAATGACAAAAACAACAAAATTACTAAAACTTAAACTAAAATTAAAGTGAAATTTTTTTTTTAATTCAATTTGAAATATGAACTTAAGCTATAATAGTATATCAATTATTCATGTAGTTATTAATGCAGTAAGTCTGAGTTTGGAGTTTATGTATGCTACAAAATCATTCTAAGCCTACTGGTGTATTGCACAATATAGGCCTCAACTCTATACTGCCTATATGTTTTAATAATAGTGTGTAAAATGAAATGCAATATGCAAAGATAAATGTACAAGTAAGGTCCACACTATGCTGCATGTCCAAAGTGAGTGACATCCAGTTGTTTTTAAACTTTTAGCAGTTGGATCCATGTTGTTGTTGTTTTTGTGCAGTGAGGTGAGGGAGTGTCTGAAACTGGACCCGGATCATAAGCAGTGCTTCAGCCACTACAAACAAGTCAAGAAGCTCAACAAACAGATACAAGCTGCTGAGGAACTGATCCAGCAGGACAAGTATGCCTTAATATTGCTGTATTTTGTAAATGATGATGATGATAATAATAATAATAATGTATAACATGATAAACAAAACATTTATAAGAATATAACATCAATAATAATTATAATAATAATATTGTGATATATAATATTACTTATACACTACCATTCAGTTTGGGGTCTGTAATAAAAAAAAGAAAAGAAAAGTATTTTATGCTCACCAAGGCTGCATTTATTTGATTAAAATACAGTAGAAACAGTAATATTATGAAATATCATTACAATTTAAAATGACTCATTTCTATTTTAATATATTTAAAAATGTAATTCATTTCTGTGATGGCAAAGATGAATTTTCAGCAGTCATTTCAGTTTTCAGTGTCACATGATTCTTCAGAAATCATTCTAATATGCTGACTTGGTACTCAAAAAACATTTCCTATTATTATCAATGTTGAAAACAGTTGTACTACTTAATATTTTTGTGGAAACATTAATACATTTTTTTCAGGGTTCTTTAATTAATAGAAAAGGCAGTTTAAAAGAACTGCATTTATTTGAAATAGAATATTCTGTACTGCCACTTTTGATAAATTGAATGCCTCCTTGCTGAATAAAAGTATTTTATTTCATAAAAAATGTGAAACACATGAAGAGAATGTACACTCATTCAGTGTAAATGATTGTTTTACTAAATCCACAGGTACAGCGATGTAGTTAGTAAATATGAGTCTGTTATAAAGACTGAACCAAATGTTCCTCAATTCATACTTAATGCCAAAGAACGCATATGCCACTGTTTGTCAAAGGTGAGACTGAGCTACTTGACCACAAGATGTCACCATCTACCAAAGCATACACTGCACCTGTGTTTAACTGATGTGAGTGAATGTTTTGATCTTATTCCTCAGGACCAGCAACTGCCAATGCCGTCTCAGTGTGCAGTGAAGTTCTGAAAGCAGACCCTCAGAATGTGAATGTTTTAAAAGACAGAGCAGAAGCCTGCCTCCAGGATGACCAATATGAAGAAGGTAGAGATGGATACATGGACACATTTTTTTTAAGTTGAACAATTGTAACAGTTTTTGTGTTATAAATAACTGAATAATGATATATATATATATATATACACACTGTATATATTATCATTCTTTATCAGTATTTTCTGTGGTGATAATTAAAAAAAAGTCTTTAAAATACCCCCTTAAAAATAAGGTGCTGCCTAAGACACAGTTGTGTAATTTCCTATGGAAGACTTTTGAAAGAAAAAAAAAACAATTCTAAGTTTTGTTTTTCATGTTCAGCAGTACTTTTGTACTCTGCTGTTTTAAAGATTGAGCAAATTGGTTACTTTCAATACTTTTTCCTCAAGATTGCTCTTAAAATTATGAGATGAAGTGATAGAATTGTGTTCTTTTTGCAGCCATTAAGGACTTTGAGAGTGCTAAAGAACATAGTGAGAATGACCGGCAGATTAAGGAGGGCCTGGAGCGAACACAGCGGCTCCTCAAACAGTCCCAGAAGAGAGATTACTACAAGATCCTGGGTGTAAAGAGGTTAGAAAATACATACAACCAATCTCTCATCACTATATCATTTGTTAATCAATGCAGAGGCCCAATACTCATTTAAAAGTAAGTAAACACTCTTATTAAACTGCTGTGGTTGCAGAACCGCCCAAAAGAAAGATATCCTGAAAGCATACAGAAAGCTGGTGCAGCAGTGGCATCCAGACAATTTCCAGGACGCAGAAGAAAAGAAAAAGGCAGAGAAGTTGTTCATAGACATCGCTCAAGCCAAAGAAGTTCTCACCAACCCGGGTATATTTTAGTGCCACATCTGGTTTAAGCCAGCAACATTTCACCATTTGTTTGGTTAAGGTTCTGTGATAACTTCGTCCCGTTCTTCTGTTTGACTGCAGAGATGAGGAGTAAGTTTGACGAGGGCGAGGACCCCATGGATCCAGAGAGTCAGCAGGGTGGGGGACATCACCACCACTTCCATGGTGGCTGGGACAACTTCCAGGGATTCAATCCTTTTGGTTCTGGACCTTTTAATTTCAAATTCAGTTTCAATTAAGGCTCGGCTGAGTAGACCTAGGGCCTGGATATGTGCTGGAGTCAGCCAACAGGAACTGGCACCTTCTGAACCTGCCCACAGGCACGGTTCTGACATGACAAGCGCCTTGAAACGCACATCTCACGCTGTCAAGTGACCCCGCTTGCTAACCATCTTTCTTTGAAGCAGCTCCTATACCTTCAGGGATCTTACAATGCGGAGCACAAGGCTAATAGCCAAGCTACATCTGTTAGCTTTGACTGTTTTACTCCCGAGAATAATATGTACATAGAAAACAATACTATTTTTCTATGAATCAAACAATGTAAATAATGAAATAAAGAGATATGAATGCTTATTTAAATTAACAGGACTTTTTGGTCTGTTTTCACTGAAAATCCATGACTGAATTGACGGAGTCATTTAGATTAATCAAATTAACTGTGCAGTCAAACTCTTTTACACTGTAAAAAACAAGTTAACATTAAAATGAATGACTTTAAAACTCCCAGTATATCATAAATGACTTATATCCCCTTTCAGAATAAAAATATCACTTTATTCCTGAGAAAATCCACATATTTGAACATCAAGGCATAGAAAAATGTTATTGATGTAATAAAAATAAAACGGGGAATGTAAAAGATCTGTCACTTTAACAGCAATGAACATGGGACTTTGACCCCCCCCCCCATCCCATAATAGTTTACAATTGTATAGTTTATTCTGGAAATATACTGTACATCTTCGAGAGCTCTAGGTTCAGTCTTTCAACATATCAAGGCAATTTAAAAGTGAATTTATTAGTGAGACCTTTGAAATCACAGATACCTTTCATTTGCAAACACGGACTTAAAATATGATGACAGAATATTTACTGAAACTGTTACAAAAAAGAAACCGTATAAACATTTATAGTCTTCTCTGGAGGAATGTACACAATATTGACATGTTTGTCCTTTATAAATATACACCAATACCATTGCAAGTTCATAAACTGGCCAAAAATATCAGATAACACTGCAATTGTTTTAACTTTTTGCCAACCATTATTTATAAAAAAAAGCTGTGTCATTTATACAGTTTACATCTTGAAGTCAGAGAGGATTCAAACTAAACCATTCAAAATCATGTACATAAAAAAATGTCATGAAGTCCTTTAAAACGTTTCCTAGTGTGTATTTCCTCAGTGTTCCTGTCGTAGAAAACATCTCTGTATGGTTGAGTTCAAGATTCACAGGAAGACTGGTGCAATATGAGCACTCAAGTGCTAAAGTTCATCACGTCGCGTGCCTGCTAAAATACAGATGACGTTCATGAGATGTCATTTAACCACAAGGCTTACTAGAAAAAAAATATTGTCATTTTAGCGATGACTAAGTCTTACCTGTGTGCTGTGGTGGTGGTGGTGGTGATGATGATGGTCTACCCTCGGTAATTTTCTCCTTCTGCTCCTTCACCTGCAAAAAAAGCTGTCATTTATACAGTTTACATCTTGAAGTCAGAGAGGATTCAAACTAAACCATTCAAAATCATGTACATAAAAAAATGTCATGAAGTCCTTTAAAACGTTTCCTAGTGTGTATTTCCTC
The DNA here is from genome assembly GCF_001515645.1 of Sinocyclocheilus grahami. Lineage (NCBI taxonomy): Eukaryota > Metazoa > Chordata > Actinopteri > Cypriniformes > Cyprinidae > Sinocyclocheilus > Sinocyclocheilus grahami. The sequence goes on from NW_015505462.1 coordinate 1,591,413, forward strand.
AGTGTTCCTGTCGTAGAAAACATCTCTGTATGGTTGAGTTCAAGATTCACAGGAAGACTGGTGCAATATGAGCACTCAAGTGCTAAAGTTCATCACGTCGCGTGCCTGCTAAAATACAGATGACGTTCATGAGATGTCATTTAACCACAAGGCTTACTAGAAAAAAAATATTGTCATTTTAGCGATGACTAAGTCTTACCTGTGTGCTGTGGTGGTGGTGATGATGATGGTCTACCCTCGGTAATTTTCTCCTTCTGCTCCTTCACCTGTTTGAGAAACTGCTTTATCTCATTGTCATACTTGGACCATTCTGGAACAATCCTCACCGCTGCACTTAACTTGGGCTCTTTGGTCTTCGGGTTATTGCACTGCAATAAATCAACACAAAGAAAACAGTCAATTGTGGTGGCAAAACATTTCCTTCAACCTTTTCCATCAGTGCTTTGAGTGGCCTTATTTAATTTCTTGAGCACTTCAAGTGAACCCTGACAATGCCGTTCATCTATAATAAAGCTTGATATCAACACTTTCATGACTTCTGAGTCCCAAAACACATTTTTACTGACACAGAAAGTTCAGAAAAGTTACGTCACATCTGAGAATAGGCAGCTAAACAAAAAGCATACCACAAATGAGCTCAAACTGGTTACTAGTTTAGACCCACAAGTTGAGAGCCAGCACTTTCACTGTTTAAACAAAAAATATTAACCGTTTTCAACATTGATAATAAGAAATGTTTCTCAAGCATCAAAATACACATATTAGAATGATTTCTGATAGAAATAGAAAAAAGGGATTTTTAAATTGTAATATTTCACACAATTACTGTTTTTACTGTATTCTGATCAAATATAGAGAAATCTTTATCTCTTTATAAAAAGTAGTGTATATTAAGAATAAATTAACATTCACACGCAACATTATAGTGTAAGTTTAAAGAAACATGAGGCTTAAAGTTGAAGACTCAGCTTTTCTGAAGAATCATCAGATTTATATAAAGAATGTGTTCATAGTGCACAGAAAAGTAGCAGCAACTGTGTCAGTCCCCAAGGACAATCTTTATTGCTTAATATACAAGTCAGGGAAGAAGGCTAATGACAAACAATGGCTAAATACACTAGATCAATTGTATGTCTGAATTGAGAAACTGAATCTATGCAATTAACATTGCATTCAAGTTTCTATTAATTATTTTCTGGTCAGCTGATCAATATATATATATATATCTAAAATGGATTGAACTTTTTTCAGAATGTAGCACCTAGACGTTTTTAAAAACAGCAAAATTAATGAGCAGGAGAAAACTATACATTATTATGTAATGGTAAAGCAATGATATTATGGGGTGACTGCAACCACAAGTTGACACGAAAATAAAAGAATAAAATAAACCAAAAGAAATTGCAATTGCCCACACAACACTGCAGTAAGACTTTCACAACTAAATTTAGTATCCATTAATGAGGCGAGAGTGCTGGATGGAATGCAGAGGTCAGCACTCTTCTAAACCTGCGTCAGACCTGAGTCCAGCCTGTGCTGTGGAGCTGCCTGCAGCCCTCACACCCATTTCCCTCACTGCCGTCTCTAATGAGACGTTTCCTTCTACACCTCCCAGGAGCAGCCGGCAGGGAGGACGAGGGTGTAAATGAGACTTCTATTTTTGTCGCTCTATGTATGTGCATTAGTGTGAATGAAGAAATCTGGTTATGATCAGACTACAGGCATTTCAAGCTGATTTCACCTCACATATAGTCTACTGAAGGTGCTCGTTTGTGAAATGAAACAAAGTAAATTGATCTTTATTGGTGCAGTTATAATCATTGCCAAATACCTTATGTGGTTTTATGCTGGAGGATATAAAATATCTAAAATCTAACATTTATCAGTAACACTGTGCAATAAGGATTCATTAATGTTCATGTTTGCTAATGTATTAACTCATTTTAACAAATGAGAAGTTATTGTAAAACTCATTAACTTTTTAATCGGTCACAACTTCAATTATATTCTCAGTCAAGGTAAGGTCACACTTACTGTTGTTTGACAAAATTTCACCAGTGACACCTAGTCATTTCAATAGGAATCTGTGCGATTTGGAATTTAACATGAGGGCACAAAGCTCCTCATGCAGATTTTGCTTGTGTTTAGGTTGGTCACAAATTTACAAAATGACCAACAGAGAGCTGCTTAGGTTGAAATTGAATTGTCTGCTCACGAAATTTCCCTGAAATGCCTTTAATGTGACCGACCTCACATATAGTCTACTGAAGGTGCTCGTTTGTGAAATGAAACAAAGTAAATTGATCTTTATTGGTGCAGTTATAATCATTGCCAAATACCTTATGTGGTTTTATGCTGGAGGATATAAAATATCTAAAATCTAACATTTATCAGTAACACTGTGCAATAAGGATTCATTAATGTTAATGTTTGCTAATGCATTTTAACAAATGAGAAGTTATTGTAAAACTCATTAACTTTTTAATCGGTCACAACTTCAATTATATTCTCAGTCAAGGTAAGGTCACACTTACTGTTGTTTGACAAAATTTCACCAGTGACACCTAGTCATTTCAATAGGAATCTGTGCGATTTGGAATTTAACATGAGGGCACAAAGCTCCTCATGCAGATTTTGCTTGTGTTTAGGTTGGTCACAAATTTACAAAATGACCAACAGAAAGCTGCTTAGGTTGAAATTGAATTGTCTGCTCACGAAATTTCCCTGAAATGCCTTTAATGTGACCACACCTTCACAATTAAAATATCTATGCAAACCGTCACTCTTCTGGTAATCCTTTTACATACCATGCTAAAGTTTCTTGTTTTACTGCCTGTTTTACCGTTTACAGTGTGGTGTGAATGCATACTAACCAGATCTATGGTCTTGGCTGTAGCTTTGGAACTGTCATCACACCAGGTCTCACACCACAGCCACTCCTGAGGTAAGGACTTGATGGCTACTTGATGGATCATGTTGTTGGGAAGGTCCTGTTAGCATCAAACCCCATAGAGAACATTCAAAACACATGAAAGTCCTCCTCTAATGGTGAGCATGTGTGTTATCAAGCACATACCTGGTCTAGGTTGGACAGACTGTTGGGATCTTGGCTTAAGGCTTGGTACTGCCCTCTGAGCCGGTCTCCAGCTGCGATCTTTCTGAATTTTTTTAGGTCCACTACATATAATGCACTGGAGAAAGAGGGAAAGACTGGAGATTTATTCAATGTTACACATTTCACAATATGATATAACAACAGAATCCTCTCAAAACATTTTAAAATGTTATAGCAATCTATAATCCAGTGGTTCTCAATTCCAGTCCTGGCGACCCACCGCTCTGCATATTTGGCGTGTCTCTTTTTTTTTTTAACACACCTGATTCAGATAACCAGCTCGTTAGAAGAGAGCTCCATGCATGAACTGTGTTCAGATTTACATGGTCCCTACACAGTGTTCATTGCTCCCTACTCCCTGAGCATGGAAAATCCGTTGAAGTTTACTTCACTTTGGAACATTCACTCATGGATTTGCACAACGCCACAGCCTGCAGCGTCTTCACACACAGATGAAACTTACTAGAGAAGTGTGAGCTGCGACAAAATATACCTCTGTAAATAAACACAATTTAAATTCACGCCTCACACACTTTAATGCACTTAGAATGGAACATATACGCTCCCTTCGAACTGGAATATCCTGTGAAGTCCACTTCGCAGGGCACTTACGGTCGAATAAAACAAATGTCTGAAGTGATAAGAAATACATACATAATGTGGTTGGTCACGAGGACTGGAATTGAAAACCACTGCTATAATCTATCATATAGTTAAGATATCAAACGGTTAAGTGACATTCTACATTAATCAGATTTTTCGTGATCTAACCTAATGTGGTATTTCCTTTGTCCAAGATGAGAAGCCCAGTAGCCAGTCTTCCAAAAACGGTAGCCTTCCATCTCTTTTCGGCTGTCACAGAATGGTGTGTACCCATAGGGGGCGCCCTCTAGATCCAGATCTCTCAGCTCCTTTATATCTGCCCTGACAATCTAAATATGAAGTATTCAGGGTTATGTTTTGCAATTAGAAGACATCACTATTTGTTAATGTGCTAACAGGATGAATTGCTGGAGAAGTGCCTGTGAATTCTCTTGGCTGCTTTTAATTAAAAAAAATGCCAAACCGTAAGACGTGTATTGTTAAATCAGATTCAGTTTGGAAATGGATGCATATCAACATGCGAAAACATAAACACACTATTTTTTATTTTGACTACTAAATGTGCAGCATACAACAAAGCACACTGTACAGAGTGCTGTATCCCACGATGCAACAAGCTCAACATGACCTTCATGTATGATGGATAAACTGGAAGTAATATCAGCAGTGATTTTGATCTTTTTCTTGACTCATTTTGTGATCAGACTGCCGAGAATTAAGATTCACCCAATAAAATGAAAATTGTGTCATCATTTACTCTTGCTTGAAACCCATAAGACTTTTGTTCATCAACACATTTGAAGATGTTTTTAATGATCTAACCTAAGGGATTTCTGTCCTTCCATTTAATGTCCATTCCCCCGAAACGAGAATTGTCGCCTCAACGCTTCAAAAAGTTCATAAATACACTGTAAACGCAATCCAACGGTTCCGAAGGGACACGATCACGTATGTGAACAAATTCAATTTAGGCTTTCATTCACATATAAACATGGATCAACACGCATTCATAAGGCACATCAAATATGGTAAACAGAAGCTCAATTGTACTGGCTTGATATGCAAGACCAAACCTCACTGTTATGAAGAGGAATCAAAGTCTTATGCGTTTTGGAACAACATGAGGATGAATAAATAATTACAGAATTTTCGTTGTTTCGAATTTTTGGTGAACTAACCATTTATCATGAAAAAAAAAGCAAAACCGCTGCAATTACTTCTGAGATGCCACTCACTGAATTTAACATGCATTAACATGCATACCCTTTCACATACTATTTTTACAAATATGCTAGTATTCTATTCAGAACCACTGTTTTTCTCATGCGTAAGGTCACCTGATCAGCATCTACAAAGATGATCTTGTCCACAGCCAGGGGGAAAAGCACATCCAGGAAAAGGATCTTATAACCCCAGATGATGCGCTGCTTTTCTGTCTGCTGGTGAAGCCAGCGGGGCCACTTATACTGGACCAGCTCATACTGGAAACCATAAGCCTTCGCCATGTGAGAGATGGTGTCCTGTACACACACAAATATAAAGAGATAAACTACAGTATGCAGAATATCTATTAACACATTCATGGATCAATTTCCCCTCATTTTCTTTGCTACGATTATGGAAAAGCATTAATTTAATCCTTAATGCTGGAGCATGCATTGCATAGCATGACTTCTGTTCTGCTCATGGTTTAATGTTTGAAAATGAATTTAAGGCAGACATCAATGTACAAGTATTGCAATTTTACAGTTGTACTATAAAATAAAATGAAAATTATTTTTTTATTTTTGTTAATTTTCTTAATTATTTTTTTTAATTCTACAGTGAAATATTACAATAGTAATATTTATTTAATTTATTTTTGTAATATTATTACTATTATTTTATAATCATATCAACACATAATTATAACATTTTAGGCCAAATTGTGCAGCCTTACAAACAAGCGTAAAGAAAGCAAAAAAAAAAAAAAGCATTTTAATTTGCAATTGCATAAATCATGCAGCCCCTGTATTAAGGGGTGTATAATTAAAACTGAATTCTGACATCACTCTGAGAGCAAAGCATCACAAAACAAAACTTACATATCTTATAAAAAAGAAAACAAATTAAAAAATAAAAGTTAAAAAAAATATATATTTAAAAAAATCTGATGCCAAAAAATGTGTAAAGTCAGTCAAAACCAACAACTAATTCTTCCTCAGAAATGGTCATTTGTACACAGACTGATTAAAAATAAATAAACTAAAAAAAAAACCTGTGTACCCTGACTTTCAAAAATAACCTCGCACAGTAAAATTGTAAATCGTAATTTCAGTCAGCTCTTGCCATGTTTCTGTACGATAGCAATCGATAGCAATCTTACCTTGAATGAGGGGGAGAGGTAGTTTTTGAGGAACCAGAACTTGACAGGGGTTTTGGTGTGTTGAAGGACAGAGAGCATCATTATTCTGTAGGAGGAAAAAAGGGAAGTAGAAATACAGGAGTTGAAGACGACACTGACATGGCCACGTTCATACAAGTGGTGGTCCTACCTCAGGAAGCGTTCATATAAATGTCCAGAGGCCACTGAGAAAATGTTGAGAACGTCTTTCTTTTTGTCATCCTCGTCCACACTCGGGCCACCGGCAAAGCTGAAAGACACCCAAAAACACACACTTCTGTCAAAAAACTCAGCACAGCAACAGGGACATAGATCTTCTAATAATCTGTTATAACAGGATTATGTGGACTATTTGTTGATTATGAAAGCTGAATTTTCAGCAGCCATTACTCCAGTCTTCGTGTCACATGAAGTTGAAAACAGTTGTGCTGCTTAATATTTTTGTGGAAACTGTGATACACCTTTTTTCAGGATTCTTTTAAATAGATCAAAAGAACAACATTTATTTGAAATTTAAAAAAAAAAAAAATTTTTTTAACATTATGCATGTCTTTACTGTCACTGACACCAATTTAATGCATACGCGCTGAATACGTTTTTTTTTAAACTGACCCCAAGCTTTTCACTAAAGTTAAAAAAACACACACATGATAAAGACACCGTTGACTGACAAACATTTAAGCTCCATTTAATGTATGAAGTTAATTAAATAAGGTAACAAAATATAAAACCAAATGGTAAATGATGATAGACTTTTCTTAAAAACTTCTGTTGGTTCAGCCTACTAGGTTTTGAGACAGCACTCAATAAAAGTTATTTTATTTAATGTTGACAAAGAATACCACTTTCACAGAGTTTGCAGATCTATTAAGTGACTGACAGTATCTTATGCTCTGAGGAGGATTCCTGAAGATCTCAACCTCCATCATTTCCACACAACAAAACCAAGTGCCATCTGTAGCTTTCCACAACCACCCTAAGCCAAGATCTCACCTACTGCTGCCTCTGCAAAGATATTCACATTAGAGCATTTTTTAAATATTAAGCATCACATCTTTGGAACATTTCCGTCTCCTGTTTCCAAGCAACATACTTCCCCCAAAAAAAAGAAAAAAAAAGAGGTGAGATGAGGTTTGTTTAATAATGTGGACGGCGGTGATGTAACACCGCTGAGACAAGGTGGAATTTCGAAACAACCTGGCAAACAATTTCTACACGTGGAGAATGTGTAAAAATCAAGCTGAGGGAAAACTCAATGAAAAAGATAGATCACAGCTTGCTAACTGAAATTCTGCCGTGTCACTTACTGACGCAAGAAAAAGTAAGAGAAAAAAGTGAAAAAAGTAGAGATCAAGTTCCCTACCTTTTCTCCAAAGAGCTCCACACACTTCTCAAAGACAGCAAAGAGCAAAGGAGACAGATCATAAAACGTAATAAACAGAGCTGTTAAATAAGATGCAAACCCACTGCATTTTAATATGCAAAATTAAAATATACACTACTGTTCAAAAGTCTGGGGTCAGTAAAATGTTTTAGAAAGAAATTAATACTTTTATACATAAATGATGCATTAAATTGATCAAAAGTGACATTTATACTGTTAGAAAAGATTTCTATTAAAAAAAAAAAAAAAAAAAAGCTTTTTTTTTTGACCCTCATCATGTGACAATGAAGCCTGGAGTAAGGGTTGCTGAAAATTTAGCTTTGCTATGACAGAAATAAATAAAATTTTACATATATGTGACCCAGGTCATAAGGGTCAATTTTTCGAAATTGAGATGTATACATCACCTGAAAGCTGAATAAATAAGCTTTCCTCTGATGTATGGTTTGTTAGGATAGGACAATATTTGGCCGAGAGACTATTTGAAAATCTGGAATCTGAGGATGCAAAAAAATCTACGACCCATATAATGTATTTTTGGCTATTGCTACAAATATACCCCAGCGACTTAAGACTGGTTTTGTGCTCCAGGGTCACATTATTTCACAATATTACAGTTTTTACTTAGTTTTGAACAAATAAATGCAGCTTAGATGATTATAAGAGGTTTCTTTCAAAAACATGTACAAATTTTACAACCCCCTAGCTTTTGAACTGTAGTGTGTGTGTTTACATAAAGACATACACAGTCATAGACAGGCTTAACACTGGTAATAGAGATTTTGACAGAACTTGATGAATGAGTCCATTATCAAACTATCCAAAAATGTATTTAAAAAAAGCTCAAACACAAAATGTATTTGTAGAACTTTGTAAATTATGGACTTCCACATTCTGTAGAAATCTGTAGCCACAGATTCTATGCAGACCCAGCCATATGCAAAGATCTTGCATTCTGTTTTTTCTGTGCCTGTGATTATTTAGAAATGTAGTGTTGTTCCCCTCTAGCTTTTTAAGAAGTGATCTAAGGTGTGATTAGTGCTTCAAAAATCAGACTCACCTGGTTATGGAATCCCACAGGCCTTTGGATTCTGTTCCTTCACTTAGAAGATCCTCATTGAGTTTATCAGGCCTTTTCTGGACCTAATATTTGAACAGATTATACTTTTTCATTGGTCCTGTCAGCTGCTGTTTTATATGGATGCAAAGTCTGTAAATGCTTGTTAATAGATTGTGAATGCTACAGTAACATTACAAACTTACTCTAACTTTGATGATCTTGCTGTGGAAGCTGTTGAGCACCACAATGACATCACCAGCATCAAGAGGAGAGTCCGTACCATCATGCCTAAAACATACAGTACACAACACAAATAAACTACATCTGCACTTCCTGAAGGAAATACCAGTGCTCACAATTCAGCACACAAAACGTTACAGACCTGTAACTTTAAATACTAGGGCTGGGTTTTGACACAAATTTCACAATTCGATTCGATTCTCATTCACAAGCTTGCGATTCGATTCAATTTGATTTGATTTGATTCAATATCGATTATTTTGGATATATATCTGCTACACATGCAAAATTTTCTCAAGGAAAAAAAAATAAAACTTAACTAATGCTGTAAAATATACATGAGAATCAGTTGGTACTACATTACTATAATATTGAAGGTTAAAATTGACAGATTTTTTAGGCTATACAACTGCTTAAATTACACGTAATTAAGTTTTTATAATAAAAGTTACAATTACATAATATTTCTACTTCAATTCGTTTTTTTAAATGTAAACATTTAAATGGTGGCTATCATAAAAAAAATATAAATTAAACTTTGAAAAACAGTAAAAGTTATAATGAATATATTATATGGTGCATATATTCAGCAAAATGCCCCTCTCTACAGTTTATTTTTCTATCTGACTAATGAGTTTAGACTAATGATTGAGCATGAAACAGGATAGTAAAGTTGTACTCTTTCTTTTAACATACCTTCGGATGTTTAGTCGTGATTATTTTGAAACTGGTATTAATGTGGAGGAGATGATCAGTTCACGTGCGCCTCGCGCTGCCGCTATTATTGAACTGAGGTGGCGGCGTGCCGCACAGCGATCACTCCACAAAACAGCGCCAAAACGGCATTTATTGTTTAAATACTGCAATAGAATAGACAGAATTTGAAATCTGAGACTTTGTTTCATATTAAAAGTACCAAAGCACAATGCTTATTGCGATTTATTGGATGGGAGGTCAGGTGCCCTTCAATGTTCCGTCCATTAACTGAAAACAGGCTAGACTAATCGATTCTTGGGATTTAAAGGAACACTCCACTATTTTTGAAAATAGGCTCATTTTCCACCTCCCCTAGAGTTAAACAGTTGAGTTTTACCGTTTTCGAATCCATTCAGCCGATCTCCGGGACTGGCAGTAGCACTTTTAGCTGTAGCTTAGCATAGATCACTGAATCTGAATAGACCGTTAGCAGCTCGCTCAAAAATGACCAAAAAGACCAAATGACCAAAGAGTTTTTATATTGTTCCTATTTAAAACTTTACTCTTCTGTAGTTACATCATGTACTAAGACCGACGGAAAATTAAAAGTTGCGATTTTCTAGGCCGATATGGCTAGGAACTATACTCTCATTCCGGCGTAATAATCAAGGAACTTAAATCTTGATTAACTAAAAGGAAAAAAAAAGGCTACCTTTAGTCAACATAACCAACGTGACCACCTGCTTGCACAGGGAGCGTGCTGG
>NW_015505462.1:1601892-1613520 GCF_001515645.1 Sinocyclocheilus grahami
CGAGGGAGACACGAGCAACTCAAACAAAACAATAACGAGGTAACAAGATGGGAAAGACAATAGACAGGAGAGAAGAGAGCACATGGCAACAGACAACACAAGCCATGTGCTCACCGAACACAGTCATCTGGTGGCCCTCCTGGACACACCCGCTGAAGACTGTGACAGAATCGGCCTAGAAACTTTTTATTTTCCATCAGTCTTAGTACACGGCGTAACTACAGAAGAGTCAAGTTTAAAAAGGAAAAATATAGATACTCTTTGGTCATTTGAGCGAGATGCTAACGGTCTAATCAGATTCAATGATCTATGCTAAGCTACAGCTAAAAGTGCTACCGCCAAACCCAGATATCGGCTGAATGGATTCGAAAACGGTTAAACTCAACTGTTTAACTCTAGGGGAGGTGGAAAATGAGCCTATTTTCAAAAATAGTGGAGTGTTCCTTTAAGAATCGATATAGTTTCGTAAAACTGAGAATCGATTATAATCGAGATATCGATATTTTTTACCCAGCCCTACTAAAGTGACGTGACATGTGACATGTGGCCAAGTATGGTGACCCATACTCGGAATTAGTGCTCTGCATTTACCCATCCAAAGTGCACACACACAGCAGTGAACACACACAAACCGTGAACACACACCCGGAGCAGTGGGCAGCCATTTATGCTGCGGCGCCCGGGGAGCAGTTGGGGGTTCGGTGCCTTGCTCAAGGGCACCTCAGTCGTGGTATTGAAGGTGGGAGAGAGCGCTGTACATTCACTCCCCCCCCTACAATTCCTGCCGGTACAAGACTCGAACCTACAACCTTTGGGTTATGAGTCCGACTCTCATAAGACCTTTGGGTTATGAGTCCGACTCTCTAACCATTAAGCCACGACTTCCCCTGTTTGAGCTAAATACACAAGGCTTACATTATCTACAAAAGTTTGAATGGCGTCTATAGGTTTTGGAGTTTTTTTTAGATGAATTAATTTGCATTAAAGTTAAGAAGATTAACAATAATAACAAAAACAATGCAGAACAAGAAGAGGAAGAACAACAACAAAAACAAAAGAAAAACAACAAAACAAAGACATAAACAAGATAAACAAGAAAAACACACACAGCAGTGAACACACACCCGGAGCAGTGGGCAGCCATTTATGCTGCGGCGCCCGGGGAGCAGTTGGGGGTTCGGTGCCTTGCTCAAGGGCACCTCAGTCGTGGTATTGAAGGTGGGAGAGAGCGCTGTACATTCACTCCCCCCCCTACAATTCCTGCCGGTACAAGACTCGAACCTACAACCTTTGGGTTATGAGTCCGACTCTCATAAGACCTTTGGGTTATGAGTCCGACTCTCTAACCATTAAGCCACGACTTCCCCTGTTTGAGCTAAATACACAAGGCTTACATTATCTACAAAAGTTTGAATGGCGTCTATAGGTTTTGGAGGTTTTTTTAGATGAATTAATTTGCATTAAAGTTAAGAAGAGGAAGAACAACAACAAAAACAAAAGAAAAACAACAAAACAAAGACATAAACAAGATAAACAAGAAAATTAACAATAAAATAAACAGAAAAAGAACAATAAGGACAAGATAAACAGAAGAAAAACAAGAATAAGATGAAGAGATAAAAAAATACATCAACCGGGACAAGATATGATTACAAGATAAATGGAAGAACAACAAAAACAACACAGCGGAGAAGAAAACAAAAGAACAAGGACAAAAGAACGAAGATGAAGAAGAAAAACACAAAAAAGAAGACAGGAAGACAAAGGATGAGGAAAAGAGGAAAGACAAATATGAAGGACAAGAACAAGAGGGACAAAAAAAAACCCAAGAAAAAAAGTCATGAAGAAGAAGATGAAGAACAACTAGCAAAGGACGACACTTAAGGAATATCAATAGTGCTGCCTTGTAATCACTGTAATTATTCTGATTCCTCCACAATGACTCAATTCAATACTGGATTTATTCTGAGCATTCCTTTTGTCAAGTTGCTCATGTCTCAGAAAGAAGTTTTGATGACATGAAAAGCATGATAAATGCCCAGCGGTACAGGACACAGAGTGCCATTAGCTTCAGCATCCTAAATGAAACCCTGGATCCATTAGGCTGCACTTCCTCAGAACAGGATATCAGTGAATTACACACTGACAGAACACTGCCTTTCCATTCATTTAGCAGTCAGCAGTGTGTGTATCGGAGAGATACTTTCTTTCTCTCTCACACACTCTCTCTGTGTTGGTTTTGTGTTGTGGCAGACCTCAGACTGTATGCACTGTGAAGAATGACACTGTGCTCGAACTTTAACTTCCATGAATGGGGTATACATTTTACTGTCTTCCATAATTCTCGAAGAAACCACAAGTGTGTTTCCTTAAAGAACTGCTAAAACGTGCACAATCAGAAAAAGGAATGAAAATTGATGACAAGCATTTTGGAGAGTTTTGATGTGGACCATTAGTTTGAGTGTGGCTGTTTCTTTTTGTCCTTTATTTTGGATGGTATCTGTATTCCTGGTACAGCATATCACTAGCAGACCCAAGATGAAAGCTTTGACTCCCAGGGAATGCATGCACTGATAAAATCCATAGCTTGAAAGGATTTTAAATCATTGTGGCAACAATATATGCCAACTATACACAAATGTTCAAAAGTTTGGGGTCAGCAAGATTTATTTATTTATTTATTTATTTTAGAAATTACTTTATCCAGCAAAGATGCATTAAAGTGACAGTAAAAGACATCTATAATGTTACAAAAGATTTCTATTTCAAATAAATTCTGTTCTTTTGAAATTTATATTCATCAAAGAATCCTGAAAAAAATAAAGATCCAGACTGCAAATCGATGCAAACATCTGGGCAAAAGTAAATTTATTCCAGCTTTTAGAATGATCTCTGAAAATCAAAAATGTTCCTAAATAAAAAAATCGTACCGACTATCAAACTTCTGAACAGTAGTATAGAAATGTAAACCTGTGAGGAGAAACCACTCACGCTTGTATCTGATAGATGTCCTCTGAGCGGCCCTCACGCAGCCTCAGCATCCAGGCGCCGGGGTTGGCCTTCAACTGGAAATAGCCCTGCACAATGCAGTAGGTTAGCTTTTGCTTTTATGTTCCACAGAAGAAAGTCAGTCATACAGGTTTGGAACAACATGAAGGTGAGTAAATGATGAGAGAATTCTCATCTTGGGTCCATGTAACTCTTATCAAACTAGGAAAATTCCTGTTACAATAAATACAACATGTATTTGGAAAACGCCAAGAAGAGGGAAAAAAACTCACTAGGTTAGCCATGACAATGGTGTCATGCATGAGAGGTTCCTGTCTCATGCCCAGTGTAAACTGAAGTCCTCTGGGAGGCTGACCTGTGGACAGGTCAAAACAGTGGCCCTCCAACAGCAGATACTCAAGCTCATACTCCGCATTGACTACACCGCTGACCTGACAATAATGTAGAAGACGACACATTTATCCATTCAAATCCAATCCTTGAGATTCTGGCTGACCAGGACAAATCGACTAGATACAAGTAACAAGTAAAGTTGGTCACACTTAAGTTTAAGGACCAATTCTGACTATTGCTTATTAGCATGCATATTACTAGCATATTGGCTATTTATTAGTACTTATAAAGCACATATTAATGCCTTATTCTGCATGACCATATTTTAGATCCCTTAATCCTATTCCCTACCTAAACTTAACTACCTTAACTAACTATTAATAAGCAGCAAATTAGGAGTTTATTGAGGTAAAAGTTGTAGTTAATAGATAATTGTGAGAATTGGTCCTCAAACTAAAGAGTGACTGTAAAGTTTATTAGTGAAACATGAACCAGACCATGAACTATGTATACATTTGAAAGCACTATTGCAGCAATTGTGCAGTCTAAACTACAAAAAGAGTTCATGTGTGCAATTCTTTGCTTTGGTAAATATATAAATACAGCATTTAGAGTTAGAATTCATACCTCTTGTAGGTGGATGTTATCTAGATCATATGGGCTCCTGACCGCCTCAACCATCCAGCTCTCTGGGGTGATCATATTAAGAGTGAGCAGAGGGGATTGTGGGATTTCAGTGAAGCGGGCCACAGGGCCGGGGGAAAGGGAGTTGTTGCCAAAGAACGAAACATCTGGCTCCAAAACATATCGATAAAAGCTGCCAGAAAGACAAAGGAACAATAAATGACATCAATCTTACAAACTAAACTGCCGGTCTGTTGTAATTTGGGAATAGCTAGAAATCCCATGACAAAATATTTTCAGTATACTTCTAATCTTGACTATAACTTTTTTTGGGGAATAAACCAAGTATGCTTAGTTATTTTTTACAGTAAAAAAAACCAAAAACTTATTTTTACATTTTATATTTATTACTGATTTTTCAGGAAAACGTTTTACATAATATTTAAGAAAGAGAGGGGAAAAATAAAGTAAAACAAAACAAAACAAAACAACAGAACAAAGGCTATACATATACATGAGGCAAGTATAGGTTAACAAATTTACAGCCATTAATTATTGTTTAAATTACAGTACTCAAACAATTTCTTCAAATATTAACTTTTTTATAGTTTCTTTCCTGCAGCATGAGATCACAACAATTTCTCTCATTGTTTCACAGCAGTTTCTATTAAATGCAGGGTGTCTTAAATCAGTGCAGATGTTTCTCACCACATATTTTTATACCTCAGCTAAGGGATAGTTCAAAGAAAATATAAAATTCAGAGATTGGTGGCAATCAAGCTTCAAAAAGGAGCTTCTAACCTGGTGCATCAGACCTTACAGGTAATTTGCAGATAAAAAAAAAAAAGTGATTTTTGCCCCATTCTGACTTCACATGAAACATTTTAACCTCTGAATATTTCTAAAAAACAAAACAAGGTGATATCTGCAGAACAGTACCAGCTGCTATGAGTGTGTGTGTGTGTGTGTGTACGCATGCGTGTCCCCCGACACTCTCAGAGCTTAAGTTTAATTAAGCTTTTGCTCTCACCTCTTCAGGGGCATCTCAGACAGCTTGGCTCGACAGTTCATGAACACCTGCACTTTCATATTGACCACTTGACCAAGCACCTGCAGCACACACACAGAGGAGACGGCCTGGTTATTACCCACTCACAAACAACAGGATTCAGGAGGGAAGGCTCCAGGTCACGCTCCATAGGACCACATACAGATGAGCCATGTTTTGAGATTAAGTTCTTCATTACTTCAGAGGACATTGTACTACATTTATTTAAAAAAATGTTCTTTAAGGATCTGCAGACCATAAAACGAATAAGAAGTTGGACATTAAGAATGACGTTAATGTGTTGGACTTAGGGTTTACTTGAAGAGATTTCTATAGCTCAAAGACTACAGCATACAGTAGCGCTAGCAACAACATGAGTTTGATTTAGGGAATGCATAAACTGATGCCATATATACTTTGAAAAATTTGCAAGTCGTTTTGCATAAAAGCATTTGCCAAATGTATAAATACAAATGCAAAATGTAAAGAGATGAATCAATCTGAAAATGGGCGGGGCTTAGGAACTTAATTGGCTTAGGTCAATTAATAAATAATGTTTTTTTTGACACATTGTCTCTCAGCTGAATCACAGCACAAACAAGGCCTGAGGAACAAGCTCTTAGACATGACCAAAGTTGTACGTACAACTAATAAAGGAGCCAACTTCTGTGCATCTCTGGTGAGAGGATCCACGATGGCAACCACATCATAAAACACCTCATCTTCCCGCTGTGCCAGCTGAAGAACGCTGTTAAAAGACACATCTGGTCAGCTTGATACACTGGCAGTGAAAGTGTTGCGTTAATGAGAAAAACTGAAGTAGAGGCTTTTAAGTAACTGAAAATGCAAATGGACTACTTCAGAGTCACAAGTAGCTGTGAATATGCATAAATAATGAGAGGAGCTAATCATAGCCATGGAAACCCGGTTGGGTGGCAGGGGTTTATGTTTGGATATGCAGCTGACTTACACTTTCGTTGAGGGAGCTGTCTGACCAATTTGGACAGACAACTTGTGATTTAGTTTCAGACCCATCCATGAATGGGTTAGAGTGATTCATTGAAAAGAACTGACTCAAAGGAACGATACATTCACAAAGCAGACATCATCATCACTGAGACACTTATGCAATCTTGTTATTTTCTATGGTTTGTGGTCATAAAAGCAAAGAGAGGGTCTAGTGAAATGTATTGGGGTGAAAGTATTTATTATCTTTTTAGAATACAGACACTCAATTTAAATACTGCAAGGAAAATCAAACCTGTGTTTGTCCTTCAGAAATTTGACAACTTTTCTGGCCTCTCCTTTAGGTGACGAAGTGAGGAGAGCGTCTACTTTCATGATTAAATCACTGGCCCTGTGAACAGTAATAACAGGTTTCAGTTTTCCTCTCACAAACAAATACTTTTACATCTACACTCATATTGGTTTGGGGTGACAAGCAAAAACAAGGCATACTTTTGGGCATTCAAGTTCATCTGCTTGATCTTGGATTTAATCTTTTCTGCTGAAGTGCGAAGTGTGATCTTCTCTAGCAGATGGAAATCTTCCACATTGAACTCTTCTTCTTCATCCAAAAGGCTCAGGATCTAGTGAAGACATTAACCTCACTGTTAGTCAGAAGTGAAGTTCGGGGCATGTCACAGGATGAACTTCAATCTGCATCAACCATCAACACCACGGGATTAAAGTGTCAATGCATGTGTGCTTACCACTGTACAGAGGCTCAAACTTTTGCACCCAGAACCCTTCAAACCCCCTATATCCACAAGATGGAGACAGTCATTTATATGCATGTCCCTGGCTTTTCCATTTTTAATGGTAATCAAAGCGAGGCCGACTGCCAGACTGTCCCTCTGGCTTTTAATATCAACGTGTTTTTTTTTTTAACCCTGAATGTACTCAAATTTTTTTTTAAAATGCAGACTATGAACCAGTTTTGCATTTCTTGCTAATTTTGTTTTGCATCTTCTTGTTTACATTCGGCTAGCGGACCATGCACATTTGCAGAGCAACACTGTTACTTTACCCTTTTACAGTTTAGAGCCAATTAGACTGTAGCTAAAAGAAATGAATTACAAATACCTCTTATGCCTCAAAAGTGAATATAAATAAATATTTAAATATAACAATCATATTTTTTTTAAATAATATATTATTTTAGATAAATGTACTGTATATAATAAATATTAAAATATGGGCAAAATAATAGACATTTCCTATATAGTCACAATGATTTTGTAACTGATATAAAAACAAATTGAAAATAATATATATACAATAATAAATGTTATATAAATATAACAAAAATGTTTAAATATATTTTAGCCCTGTTTTATAATATATAATAATTATCTTATAAAACCAAAGAAATGACCAAATTAAAGTCCCCATGAAATCAAAATTAAAGTTTTTTGGGTGTTAGTATCAATATGTTAGTCTAAAGGCCCATTCACACCAAGCACGATAACTATAAAGATAACGATAAAGATATAGTTCTAAAAATCGTTCTCAATATTAAAGAATAGCAGAGTCCACACTACAACTATAACGATAACGATACAGAGGAACGATATCGCTGTGATCACTTTCAAACCGATTTTTTTTCCAGCTGATGAACGATAAAACACTGACAGCCAATCAGAATCCATCCTGCTGTAACAAGCTCAAGAATTTAAAGCGGCAGACGCGCGTGCGCTTAGAATAAACAGATGATATCGTTCGCTGGTGTGGACGCTAATATCATTATCGTTATAGTTATCGTTCTTGGTGTGAACGGGGCTTTAAGGTTATCTACAAGGCAGTGTGCTCTAAAACAGTGGCAAAATTCGCATTTAGAAGATACAAGCATTCAAAGCTTGCAGCTCCTCACTTCCACCAAAACGGCTCAATTTGACGTCACATCGTACTTCAGCAGCTTCTCATCAAACTTTCTGTCCAATCAAATGCTCTCTAGAATCCGAAGCCCCGCCCCCTACACTATAAAAATGACGCTGAAGCCGTGGCTGAAATTGGTCACTTGTCCACAGAATTAGAATTTTCTGTAGAGTGAATGGCACGTAGTGCACTATATAGGGGACAGCGAGCGATTCAAACAGTGTAAATATGCTTTCCATTGAGGAAAAAAAGAAGTCTGGTTACGCTAACCACCGCACCGTACACACTCTGTTCCGGTCCAGAGACACGATAAGCACGGAGCGGATCACATGCGCGAGTTGGCGCAGACCACAAAATGCATCGGAGCTATTTGAATTCTACACAGAATGCTATATTTTATAGCAATATGGATGAGATTGTGGCTGGCATACCCTGTCAAATGCGGCTTTATGGAGCTCAACGGCTCTAGCCCAAGCTGTGATATAAACAAAAGCTATTGGCTATTTTTAAAAGGGGCGGGGCTGCTTGATATGTCCCGCCCTGTCTTCCTGTTTCAGTTAAAATGACGTCAACACAGAGTAACGCTGCGTGTTTCTAAGCATTTCAGGGGACCTTTAAGCAACCATAGCTTTTTTAGGATGAAAATATATTCTGGAGATCATTTTGGTGTGTTGGAGAATGATGGGACATGTCACTGCTGTTTCAGGCTGTAGCCCATTTTGTGCTTGTCTGTCAACAAAGACTGCTGAAAAAGCACAGCGTTATGACAGTTTGGCAGCTCCATATGACCTGTAAACCCTGCAACAGAGGATGCTGAGTGGACGCTGGTGAATTAACGCCAGACTTCATCTCACCTCTTCTCTCCTCTCCTCACAGGTTAAGACAGGCCAAGCAAGCCGCTTAATACGGAGTCAACTAAATGAGCGTCCCATCTGAGGGACCAACTGGTGAGATCTTAGAGTTCAGACTATCTATCACCCAGATCAGCGGTCCGTACGGTAGGTCATTAGGTTAGAAATGATTTCATAACTCCCATGGAAATTTTCTTTAGTTGTCAAAAGGAGGAGGGGTTGTTTGTGAATCTCACCCTGCCGTTGCTGACTACAGCTCTCTGTCCAGCTTTCAGCTTCAGAACTTCCTTACAGTACTTCTGCTGGCTGTGCAGGAAGTCCAACTCCATCGTGTTGAACTTCTTCTCAAAGGCATCATGGTCCATACCCTACAGATTTCAAAAACATATTTAACACTTAAATACCTGAAAAAGGTGACAAAAACATTAGTAATGGGAAGAAAAAATCAGCAGCTATTACTCCAGTCTTCGATGTCATATGATCTTTCAGAAATCATTGTAATATGCTGATTTGGTGCACAAGAAACATTTCTTATTATTATAAATTTTGAAACGGATGTATGCATATATGTATATACATACTATATGTATGTGTATGTGTGTATATATATATATGTATATGTATATATTTTGAATCTTAACTGCCACTGAAAGAAGGATAATTATTTTCAGAATAATAATTTTTCTGAATACATTTCTTAATTCACACTATAGATATAGGGGGTGAAATCTTGTGTGACCTCAGGTTTGGACTCATTTGAACTAAGTCTTTTGACTAACTCATTTGAACTAAAATGTGGAAAGAACAAATCGATCGGCTCATTAGTGTGTTTTTCGATTACACTGCAATGAGGAAATAGTTATTGACAACTAACCTAAAAAGGGGGCGTATTTGTGCAAGTGCAGTCATTAGAGCATATTGAGAGAAACATTAAATTGGCTAGACCTATGAAAAATGTGTTGCCATTGGTGACCGTGTGTTACGCTAATCAATCATTAAACATTTTCATTTATCAGACTTGTAATGAAAAAATGGCTTCAGTGCCGAAAACAAATCTTGGGTGTATGAGCTGCAAGGAGTCAGATTATTAGTGTTTCCAGCATTTTTTTGTCCCTTATGAAAAGGAACGAAATGCTTATGTCAGCACAACACCTCTTCCCTGCCATTCAATAATCGAGCCATTACAGGTCCCAGACACAAGCTCTCAGGGAACCAAGAATCTCTCTCTCCAACCATTTTCAACTAATAAAACTCAGGAATGAGTGGATGGAATTGGATGGAACACTTTCTCTTATCTTATATGTTATGATGGAAATAAATAGAAGGAGCAGGATATAGATAGAAGAAGGAGCCTAGATTCCAATTGCGGTTGTACGAGGTACAGGGCAGCCATTCCCAGAAATGTGTTTGTCTGTAAGTCTGAGTAAATTACATGTGGTTAAGTGGTTTTCACTGGATGTGGCGATGGGGTGAAGGCACACCATGGAAAAGAAGAGAGGCCCTGCTTGTGTCATTTTGTGGTGATGACAGGAGGAAACTATGAAAGTTGTATTTGATGTTGTGCTTTGGAAGACACACGCCTTCTAAATGTTAGTGGGCAGACTGCAAGTGGGAGAACACAAGCTACTATATTTTAAGAAAACACATTAAATGCAACTAATACGCCATAAAAAGCAGTGCATTACAATGATTTTAACATAATTAAAGGGTGGTGAAACTACGTAAAAGACCAGTTTATATTACAGCTAATGATGCACCATATATCTGTATCATATTGGTTACTGCATATATATGGACAGTTACATTTTAAAAAAACTAATAATTTGATAACACTGTTAAAAGTAATCTTTTCAAAATTAATATACATCTTTTATTCTGTACATTATAAGGTGGTGATGTCTGCATTCACCTGTAGTACTTGTAACAATGTAGAACTGTAATATTTAATAGAATTGTAAAATGTTTAATAGCTTTTCCATATTGTCCAGACATTTAATATCAGCGCATCCCTAATCATAGTTGTATAAATGTTCTTGCTCCAAAATCTTGTTGGATCTTGAGGTCATTAATCTGTATCAATTTAATTATATAATAATCTTACAACCATAAACAGCCAACAAGGAATTAACAATCTGTATTTCTGTAATATTCTTTCTGGTCTGTCAAATCAGTCACAGACTGACAGGAGAGGAAGAAGACACATTTCCAGCAACTTAACTCAAGTGACATTAATAAAAATAAATAAAAAAAGAGACAGAACAGGTGTGTTAAGATTAATCCAAGTCAAAATGCTCTACACATAATTCCACATTACCCATACACAGTATTTCACACTTCACTGACCTGTTGAAGTAAGTGCTTAATCTTGGTGCCTTGTTTGAGGAGCTCAACATTTTCTTCTTTGAGGAGTTTTAGGGTGAAGTCAAATGTGTTCTTGCTGCTTTGGGTGAGGAGAGAAGCCCAGATGGCTCGGTACAGACCGCTGTTGTCCTCCGTGGGCTTTCCACTGGGGTTATTGATCGCCCCGACACGACAGCTGGAGCTGCTGGATTTCTGTAAACAAACACTGTGGATCAGAGACTCTCTCAAAAAGGAGACCACAGCAAACCAGTAACATTAACTATGTGATTATGAATGTCTTAAATTATTTGGGTCAGTTTACTTAAAATAAAACCCTGATCATCAAATAGAGATTTTGGGAGGAAGAATTGTGATATTAGTAATGTTACTTGTATGTTAAACAGCTAATCATTAAAAAAAACACAACAACAACAGATTTGTGAAATCACCGAATCATTTAGGTGCTAAACTAGATCAATATCTGGGTTTTGTTACAATATTAAATATTCATAATTATGGTTTTATATATATATATATATATATATA
>NW_015505462.1:1613753-1661420 GCF_001515645.1 Sinocyclocheilus grahami
TATATATATAAAATCTGCATTGTACTTTGTGTATATATCAATTGGATCATTAACTTTGGATTTTGTCCAAACACCAGAAGAATGCTTTCAAAGATTAATTACTCTCAGATTAATTACTAAAATGCATGTGTGCCTCTGCTCTCTGAAGATGCCATTCCTGTGGACACAACTAATTGGAAATAAAAACTGCAGTAGTTTACCATATGTTTCAAGGCATTCCGGAGCAACTGCCTTCCAGAGGGCTGTTCAATATTTGCTACAATCCACACGGTCCCTCCATACAACACCTCCTCTTCTACAGGAGAAGTAAAAAAAAAAAAACATTACTTGAGAATAATGCTCTTTACAAAAACACAGTTTGGATAGGTTTTGAGCTAAGACGTCTACATGTAATGCATATTAAATTATTGAAAGTAACACTATTAAACCAACAATGTAATGTTAATTATGATGCTATACTAGCAGTACTGGCAGTGCATTGTCAAACACGTCATTGATGGCAGCTACTAAAAAACATAAAATATAAAACCCCCCACAAAATATATATGAAAAAGACATGACTCACCATCTCTGATGAAATACTTAATTCTCTTAGAGACAACTGCCGTTTTGTCTCTGGAGTCCAAGTATGAGAACACAGTTGTGTCATCCCAGTCATCAGCAACTATTTATTCAATTATAACAGAAATTATTAAGGCAGTTAATAAGGAACATTGCAAAAAACATTGATGATGGTGAAATTATTGTGATGGAGATTGCGGAGATCGTGTGATTGTTACAGTGACAATGATATGGTGAGATGACAGATTAATATTGGCACTGGTTCGGGTCAGGTGGGGTCATTAAAGGGCTACCTGGTGAGGAAGTGAAATCCAGATATCGCCTCTCAGAGCTCAGAATGAGAGGGTTGATACGGGGGACTACATTGGCCTGCTCCATTAGGAAGTCCACCACATCGACACTTTCAGTGATCTGACCCTGGATATGACAGGAAACGCCTTAAAACTTGCTAACCAACCAGATTAAAGGATTACACTCAACACATCACGTCAGGATGGCCATTGTACCAGATGAATGCGTGATAAAAACCAATGAACTTGAAGAAAAACAGTAAGAGATATGAAGCCAAATATAAGGTACCACACCATAAAGACAGCTCTCTGGAAGAAGTTGGTAGTTTCCATGATTTTCTGCAGAAGAGCCGTCTCCAGTTCTTCTGGGTCCATCTCCTCACTACTGAGTGGAACACCATTGAACAGACCTACTGGTAAAGCACCTAAACCACTCTTTCTGTAAAACCCTCCTCCGGCCTGAAAAAACACATCATATTAAACATTCATTTTAATCATCCAAATTAAATCTTATGTCCATGTTTGCCTAGGAATGTTCAACAAGCAGTGGTTTATATTTACCAATGCTATGAAAAACATCTGTAATTTGCCATTTTTTAAATTGTATTTCAATTATAAAAATGCAATGTGCACTGAAAATATTTTGTATATAATTCTCTGCACATTAAACTTGGAAATTTCAAGAGGAAAAGTAAATATAGCAGTTTTAACTGCCTATTTTTCTTTGTTATGAAGCACATAACACTGTTTAATAGCATTACCTTTCTGTTGTCATCATAGCTCGAGTCCATTCCAAGAATTCTGGCAGCATTTGCTTTTGGAAATTTCTTTTTCAGATATGCAGTTACTGTATCCACAGAGAGAGACTCCCCAACTTCTACCCTGTTAAATATCTGCATGTCACAAAAAAAAGGAAAATCTCACTAGAATGAAATGACCAAATTAGTACATTAGTCTCTGGATATCCCTCCTTCCTTGTCCATAAAATGTATGTCTTGAACAAAAAAAAAAGTGTACATTATAACTGAAAATATCTGTTGTAGCACGCGATATGAACCAAGCTTTCAAATATCACACTTAATGTGAAGGAGAACCCTAAAGTAACATAAAAGTCATTTTGATTTAAAAGAGAGTCACAGCAAACACAAAGACACTCACTGACACCATGGACGTAAAAGCCTGTGCTTCGTCATACTCCTCTGAGATGTAGTTTAACAGTCTAAAGACAGCAACACCTGCATCCAAATATCCATCCACTTTATCATCTGCACTGACAACCAGCACAAACCCAATCCTAAGAGACACAGAAACATAAATGCATAACAAATCTGGCATAAAATCTCACCAACAATAAAATTATCAACAAATAAATCTGAACAGAACCGAAGGGCTCATGATAACACAATGAGGTTAATTTGTTGAATGTTAAGGAAGGCATAACATCAGCCGCCTATTCCACAGTTACTTACCAAACAGATAAAAACGGACATGAAATATTTATTTGAGTTGAAATGATACATAAGAAGTAAGAAAACATTAAGTGTTATAAAGCTATGCAAGGAATTTACTGTGACAAAGGTCCGTTATACAGTTTAGAAATGAAAAAATGTTAAGGCTCAAGTAAAATGTATTAAAAGCTATTGTGGAGTGCACATACCTGAGAGGAATGTTATGTTTGTAAAAGAGTTCTGCTAATTTCACCAGCTCAATGCTCTCCTCTTGTACTGGGTCAAGAAACAGAACCTGCAAACAACAAACAAAACCATTTTTCATTCTTTCACAAATTAGAATAAGAATGAACAAATTCACACAAAATAGGTGCAGCAGTGCTAAAAAAGGAGGACATCAGGGGATAAACATCCCTGCATAAACCTGCGCACACAGCTAGATTTCATCTTAGACTATAATCAACTCTCACAGGCAAGTTGACTCACCAGGTTATAGAAGTTACGGCGTATTTGTCGAATAACTCCAGGAAATGTTGCTCTGAGGAGCTCCTGGAGACTTGAGGGCCAATGACGATACATGGAGTCCTTCTCAATATCATTAACCCACTAGAAACCAGACAGCAACAGATGTGTTAAATTGTGAAAGCCTTTATGTGAACAGTGAACACCCATTTTTTTCTGCAGCTTGGGTTCCAGAAGTATTTTTTACATTTAATTTCAACATTAGCCAAAATGAGATACAATGAAATAAAATAAAATAAATCATGACATTTGATTCAAAGTTGAAACTGATCATCCAACAAGCTCATGGCAGGTAAGTCTTACAAGGTTCTATTATACTAGTGATGTTACGTTTTCGTGAAAGAATCATTCTTTTTGAACGAATCTTTTAGGTGAACGAATCGTTCTCGTTCATGTAATCCATTGACTCATATTTGTCGTTCACTGAAATCCCTCCCTCCATAGCAGCGCATGCGCAGCTCGGTGAACCGGGTAGCTCTGTGAACTGTTTCATCCTGTCAAAGAATGACTAAACCTCGAGCCAATAGCCTTCGAGTATGAGATGTGACATGACGGAGCATGTGATTTGTTGAATGTAGTGAACGAATATGCCCTTCACTGAACGAGTTTCATTTGAGCCTGAACGAGATCGAGAGATCTTCTCGTTCGTGAATGAAATGACCGAACTGGTACATGTCGTTCATGAACGAATTGAATGAACTGGTACATATCTCGTTCGTGAACTAAATGAATGAGAGTGTACCGGGTCAGTAGGCCATTTAGCATGTCAATCTCGATCAGCAGAAAGTGGATGCAAAGCGCAGTTATAGGTACTGTGCACATACTCTTGTTTATATATTCATATTTAGCATACAGAACATAACTCCACGTTTAACCCCCGATTTATGAATGTGTAAATGTCTGACCAAACAATTAAAATGTTAAAGGGGTCATATGATGTTGCTAAAAAGAACATTATTTTGTGTATTTGGTGTAATGAAATGTGTGGTTTAAGATTCAAAAAACACATTATTTTCCACATACTGTACATTATTGTTTCTCATCTATGCCCCACCTTTCTGAAACGCATCATCGTTGTAAAAAGCGAGGTGTGCTCTGATTGGCCAGCTATCCAGTGCGTTGTGATTGGACGAATACCTCAAGCGTGAGACAGAAATGTTGCCCTGTCCGGCCGGAGCGACAAGACAAAAACATTAAACCCCATTATAAACTAGGCATTTGTTGCATCCAGTGGGGACATAATTACGGATTATAATGATTTATACTGTCTTTTTACGCGTTGCGTTGCGCTGCGTAAACATAAAACCATGTCTGCATTTGTGATCGGAGAAATGACAAACAACAAGCGCTACTCTACACTGCTTAAAACTCGCATTTGAATCGTCAGTGGCAAATTCTTTAAATATGAAAACGTACTTACAGTCTGTGAGTCAGAACAGCCGGCATTGTAGTCTACTCTACCAGGATCAGGAAGCAGTCCTCCATAAAATGCGCTGCACATATCTGAATATTTGGGTTGAACTGTTCTTGAACAGTGTTGTAAATACAACTTAACCACTGATTTCTAGTCGTATCCTCTTTTGGAAGGCCAGACAAAGTATTTTCACTTTCACAACGAAACACACAGCGTCTTCACAACATGGCGGCGGTGGCAGCAAAAGTAAAGTTACGCCTTCTTTCTTTGCGTGAACATTTGGGCGGCGTTATGCAAATCTTCCCACACATAGACATGTGGTGGGGGGGGCGTGTTTAAACGAGGCGTTTTAGGAGGGCGTGGACGAATCTTAACTTTTATAAAGAATATCTCTTTGGGTTTGAGACTTTAGTCTTTGCAACTTTAGGGATCTTATCTATTCACGAACAGCTTGTAACACTCCACAGAGAAAGGAAAACTTGAAATCGCATCATATGACCCCTTTAATTATGCAAGAAAATTTTGTGCTTTGGTCATCTGAACAACTTATTTAGACTTTATTTATTTAATGAGTAGATTATGCACAAATTTTAATAAAGCCAAATCAGTTTTTTGTAACAAGTAAATACGCTCCTTGACTTAAAGGGGTCCTATTATGCTTTTTCACTTTAAAAATTTTAGTTAGTCTGTAATGTTGCAGTTTGAGCATAAAAAAGACCTGCAAAGTTACAAAGCTCAAAGTCCACTTCAAAAGGAGATATTTGATTTAACAGAAATCACTTTTCAAAAACTACAACAAACGACTCGTTTGGACTACAACGCATATTTTCCGGGATTTGTGATATCACAAATACCGATGAATGGGATGAGACCTGGTTGAGCTGCACTAGAGAAGGCAACGAGTGTTACCTCTAAGTCGGAGACACGCTAGCTTTCCCAAGGCAGACGAACTTAGAGCGGTTACAATCATCCGGGTTTAAATCGCACTCAAATTGACTTGATTTTGACGCAATATTTACACTGAAGCTGGCAAGCGGCTATGGTAAGGGGCATGACATTTCCCAACCAGGTGCCAAGTGGAGCCAATCACAAAACACACTGGCCCAGCTAACCAATCACAGCACATTTCGTATTTCAGAAGGCGGACCTTCATTTGATACAGGAACTATTCGAGCAGTTCATGCCAGACTGGGGAGAGAGGTGTTGTAATAATGTAAAATATGTGAAAAATAATGTGTTTTTCAAACCACCTAGTATGAGAGCCTGTTCTAGTACACCCCCAAAACAAAATCAAGACTTTATAAAAGAGCATAATAGGATCCCTTTAAGACATAACACATAAGACACTCTTTTTCGCCACCTGCTGGCATATTTATGTAATATGAAGAAATGGTCACTGAACGAATCGGTGAACGAATCATTTTGGTGAACGAACTGTAAATCAACAAATCGCTTGAAAGAATCTAAATTTTCACCACTATATTATACATTAATCATTAAAATAAATACTTGGAATACTTGGACTTGGAATAGCATTTTACATCCAGAACTTAAATTTTGAGCTCTACAACCACACTTAAATAATTAGCATCTTACCATAATGGATGTGTGGCGGATGTCCAGAGCGTAGCTGTCCTCTAAAGTGGCTGATGATGGTAAATGCAGGAACTTACTAATGCTGCTTCCTTTGATGCCAAGGTTATGAAGACCTTCGAGAATCTTAGCCTCGGTTCTGAGAATGTCCAGGATGCTACAGAGTAGTTGAGAATGAACAAATGTACAGTATGTGATTAACACATATAAAACATGTTGAGAAACGTTAGTGTTGCCAATTACACACTTCATTTTTAAACATTAGACAGAAACCAGTTGGTAGGAGGATCTTGAGCTGGGATGATACCTGAAAGGGTTATGAAGGTCCAGGTCAACATGTATTCCATTAATGAACAGACTGGCATCTCCAGGATGGATCCCCATCGACTCACTCAACCTCTGAAAAGTAAAGACCCCGTCAGCTACACCATCACTTTATGAACTTCACATCATTCAGTATGAACATGATTTGCTGAAACATAATTTTTTTTGTATTGGATTCATCATCTGAGACTCTCAAGACACTCCAGAGTACCCATCAAACTGAGTACAGACACAATTAATTTTCTAAAAATAAATCCGAAAAATCCTGGCCCACATGGCTGTACTTGAAACTTTTTTTTTTTACAGTACTCATCAGAAAAGTTGTTGATAAAACCTTGCCTTTTGATTGTCTTCTATTTCTTTCTTCATGTCTTGGTTTACGGCCACTCTTGTCAGTGATCTGTGGGGACAGTAAAACATGTACAGTCAGTACTAGCTCTCGCCAGCATCCCAGAACAGTCATAAAAACTAATTTTAATCTCAGAAAACCTGTTCTCTATTAGACGCCATGTCGGCTATGCTGACAAACTGTAAACCACAGTAACTCTGACTCAGCAAATCCTGAACACTGCACATAAAGCTGTCTTGAGCAGCAGTCAGTCACACATTAAAAATGACCTAGACAATGCATATGCATGCATTCTGTGCTGTTATACATGCAAAAATGCATAGTGGAATATTCTACAAAAATAACTGGTACAGATATTCCTGTTAACAAGTTTCTTTGATATGTTTAAATTATTATTTTTTTAATTACTGGACTTAAGGATATCTTTCCTTTCTTCTTTTTGAGTTCTGATTGAGAGTTAAGTTAAGGATTCTCTCAGAGAAAGCAAGACTGAATTTCAGACTTTGTACCTGGCTCTGCTGGGGAAATTTTGGCTAAGCTCTTGCATCAGTTTGAGAGAATCAAACTTTGGCACAGTCATGATCCGAGATGCCGCCTGGAAACTGAGGTCTATTGGGAAGACAGAGAAGGCATTTCAAAATATTTTTTAAAAGAGCTAATAATCTGTGAATAATGCCTGCAATGAAAGATTGTTAAAACTATTCATAATTCAAATATAAATCAAAAATTTTGCTATTAAACGAATGGTTGACTTCAACATTGTCATGATTTACTTACACACACACACACACACACACACACAAGATAATTTTGAAGAATCTATGGTTGTTCTCTTCTATGCGATTACACTGAATGGGGACAAACTTTCAGGCTTCATGATGCAAAGGCATCATAAAAATATCATACAAATATTCCATATGACTCTATTTTAAACCATACAACAGTTTTTGTGATGAACATATAAAATTTTAAGTCATATATACAGAAAACTTGGACATCTGTCCTAGTTCTCCTTAATGCATTCATGTTAAAAGCAGCAATTCTTGATTTGTGAATGAAACTGGATGACTGAGCTTCATTATTATAATAATTACAATAATTAGGATACATTGTTATGGTATGAAAAACAGTGACTTCAATTTTTTTTTCCATATTCCAAGAAAGAAAGAACATCATACAGGTTTGGAACAGGAAAGGTTAAAAAATTCCACATCAAAGTTATTACCTCACACAATTCCACAAAGTTATTACAAAAATAAAATGGTTTCAATAACCATCATGATAACCATCATGAGAGCCCTTCACGTCAAGTAAAATAAATTGCTTCATTTATCTATCAGCACAAAACTAAAACGGCTCTTATTTATCCAGGTCTCACAGTGCAAAATTGAACTTGGCTGTGAACATGAGCATCTGTTCAGAAGTCTGAACAGGAATAGAACAGATCGCTGCAGCAAGCAAAGGGTACAAACTTCAACCTTTCCACTGCTTCCCAATTCATCAAGTGGACAGTTCTCTCCAGGAACCATGAGGATCGGTTTAATCTCACTGGGTGATGCAGCACCGAGTCCAGAACACCATAAGAGAGGACCATCAATAACTGCAGCCTGCCCACCTTGGAGCTCCCACACTTTGAGAGGAGTCATGTCATTGGTGCTCTCCAGTAGATGTTTCCTCAGCTCTCCAAGTTCCTCCTGAAGCTCTGGGTGAGACTTTCTGTAGGTGAAAAAGGACACAGTGAGACACTGTTTCACATACAGTAATGTATAAAATACATTATTCATTTTGATCTACTGTATGGATAGATATAAATGGTTTAAGAAAGAAAACAAAATCAGAGTGCTTACTTTAATTTCCCAAAAAGAAATCCTTGGACTTCCTCATTTTCATCCACATTATCAGTAGTGACCGATTTGGATTCTGTAAACAAATTCAGGACAGTTTTAATTAATTTTTCATTACCATTAGCTACTTCTGTTTAAAGTCAATTTATTTTCCCAATAAGTAGTTTCTCTACTACTAATTCTGTAGTTTAACTACTTTGAAACTACACTACCATTCAAAAGTCTGGGGTTTGCATTTTTTTTTTAATTGTATTTCAAAGATGTCTTTATACTTACTAAGGCTCTATTTATTTGATCAAATCAAAAACCATTCTAATATGCTGATTTGGTGCTCAATAACAATTTCTTTAAATTATCAATGTTAACAGTTGTGCTGCTTAAAATGGTGAAAACTGGATCCTTTTCAGGATTATTTGTTGGATAGAAAGTTCAAAAGAACAGCATTTACTGTATATGAAATGCTAATATTTTGTAACAATGCAAAAGTCTTTACAGTCACTTTTGATTAATTGAATTCTCCAGGAACCATGAGGATCGGTTTAATCTCACTGGGTGATGCAGCACCGAGTCCAGAACACCATAAGAGAGGACCATCAATAACTGCAGCCTGCCCACCTTGGAGCTCCCACACTTTGAGAGGAGTCATGTCATTGGTGCTCTCCAGTAGATGTTTCCTCAGCTCTCCAAGTTCCTCCTGAAGCTCTGGGTGAGACTTTCTGTAGGTGAAAAAGGACACAGTGAGACACTGTTTCACATACAGTAATGTATAAAATACATTATTCATTTTGATCTACTGTATGGATAGATATAAATGGTTTAAGAAAGAAAACAAAATCAGAGTGCTTACTTTAATTTCCCAAAAAGAAATCCTTGGACTTCCTCATTTTCATCCACATTATCAGTAGTGACCGATTTGGATTCTGTAAACAAATTCAGGACAGTTTTAATTAATTTTTCATTACCATTAGCTACTTCTGTTTAAAGTCAATTTATTTTCCCAATAAGTAGTTTCTCTACTACTAATTCTGTAGTTTAACTACTTTGAAACTACACTACCATTCAAAAGTCTGGGGTTTGTACAATTTTTTATTGTATTTCAAAGATGTCTTTATACTTACTAAGGCTCTATTTATTTGATCAAATCAAAAACCATTCTAATATGCTGATTTGGTGCTCAATAACAATTTCTTTAAATTATCAATGTTAACAGTTGTGCTGCTTAAAATTGTGAAAACTGGATCCTTTTCAGGATTATTTGTTGGATAGAAAGTTCAAAAGAACAGCATTTACTGTATATGAAATGCTAATATTTTGTAACAATGCAAAAGTCTTTACAGTCACTTTTGATTAATTGAATGTGTCCTTGCTGAATAAAAGTATATTAATTTCTTTCAAAAAATCTTACTGACCTCAAACATTTGAAGGGTAGTGTAGTTTGTCCAGCTACTCATAATTTAAAGCATATTTCCTAACACTGACTATTGCAATAAAACAGTTTTTGAGTACCGTCATTTATTTCTTAGACACTTCTGTTACACAAAATGCAATTTGACATTATATAATGATACCTTTAACTTGTGTGTCATCAACAGCTTTGTACTCAGTGCTTTTAATTGCCAGTTCAACACCATATCCAGACAGCAGCATCTTTTCATTTTTTGGCTCCTGTGGTAAGAAATCAGTGTGTGGGGCAATGACTATTTATTAATATATGGAACATACTTTAATAAATTCATAAACTATATAAAACATTAAATCGTGGTGAAATTACACTGCTAATACTCACAGACACAAAGTGTCGTAGCACATAGATGAGTTTGCCTTCCTGTGCTCTCTCTGACAGAACCTTATGAAAAGTGTTGAAGTCCTTGGTGCCGATTTCAGCATAAAGAACAGCTACAGGCAGGTCTGTTCCATTGACTCCGGGGTACTGATGGTCAGACTTGTATAGGTAAGGTCTTGGCCTGCATAGGACACATAAAATAAAATGTTATGAGAAACCAATTGATTTTGACACAAAACCATGTATGGACAAAAGTGACCTCTAAATATCTTTGAATACAATATACTGTTGGTTAGTGTTACCTGCCTGCTGCAGTCTTCAAGAGCTTCTTCATATCCTTGGTGCTGCAGGCATTTTGACCGTGAACAACCACGAAGGCAACACAGCCATCAGGAGGAGGTTCATCTCTTGCTATCTGTAGAACGAGATTAAACGGTTAACAATACTGTCTATGAGGTAAACCACATAGTAACAGCCATTTCAAATAGACCAATATTTTAAAAAGCTTCAGATTTAAAAATAAAATATATTTTACATATGTTATTGATGGTATACTCTAGGAAAACCAGAAGTGTCAAGCATTTGTTTTTGTATGAATCATTATTATGATCTACAGAAAAGTTCTCACTTGTTGGAAAGCATGCACAGCCGGTGAGTAAGCCCTGAGAGACAAAGACAGCTTCAGCAGGTTGACCTGAAGATCTGTCAAAAACTGTCCAGCCTTCTTGATGATCAGGTTATAATACGACCGGACAGATTCTAAAGTCAGGGAAGTAAACATCTGTATCTGTATATTTTCCAATTCACTTGTAGTTTAACAAAACACAATCTTACATTCCAACCACTCACTGAATTAGGAATCACAGCAGAGAAAATGAAATGTCAGCCTTTACCTCCATATTTGTAAACAGTTAACTCCTTCACAGTATCGACAAACTTCCAGAACTTCTCTTCATCATCCTCTCTGATGAACTCACTGTGGAAAAATTGATTTAAAAACAATAGATATACATAAGACAAACATGAAACAGTAATGTGTACAAACAGTAAAAAAAAAATATATATATATTTTACCAAAATAAGAGGGATCATACAATATGCATGTTATTTTTATTTAGTACTGACCTGAATAAGATATTTCACATAAAAGATGTTTACATATAGTCCACAAGAGAAAATAATAGTTGAATTCATAAAAATGACCCCGTTCAAATGTTTACATACGCTTGATTCTTAATACTGTGTTGTTACCTGGAAGATCCATAGCTGTTTTTTTTTTTGGTTTTGTTATAGTTGAGTCCCTTCCAGCATCTTTTGTGTATTTGAACCCTTTCCAAAAATAACTATGATTTTGAGATCCATCTTTTTAAAATAAGGACAACTGAGGGACTCATACGCAACAATTACAAAAGGTTCAAATGGTCACTAATGCTCCAGAAGGAAACATGATGCGTTTGAACCTTTGATGCATTTGAATAGTTTGAATAGTTGCTTATGAGTCCCTCAGTTGTCCTTATTTTAAAAAGATGGATCTCAAAATCATATAGTCATCACAAAAAAAAAAAAAAAAAAGGTTTTGGGTCATCCAGGTAACAACACAGTATTAAGAATCAAGCTTATGTAAACATTTGAACGGGGTCATTTTTATAAATTCAACAATTTTCTCATGTGGACTATATGAAGACTTCAATGCAAAAGCCTCTAAGTGCCATCTAAAATGTTCTTCTAAAATGTGCATTTTTATCAGGCTCCTAAGGTTGGGTTCAATAATTTCAGTTTATTGGCAATGAATAGGTAATTTATGTAGCCATTAAAGTGAAATAACTGAACAGAAACACAGGAGCCTGATAAAAATTCTAATTTTAGAAGAAAATTTCAGACGGCACTTAGAGACATTTGCATTTGAAGTCTTCATATATAAACGTCTTTTATGTGAGGTCAGTACTAAATAAAAAATAACATGCATTTTGTATGATCATTAATATTTTGCAGATACTGCAAAGTGTATGTAAAATTTTGACCACAACTGTGTGTGTGTGTGTATATACTCTCTCTCTCTCTCTATTGATTGATAGATATCAACAAATTCAAGGCTATTGAGGCAGCAAATACAAATCTGCTGCCATAAGACATATGAAAGGCAATACTTCATCTTTTTAAAATTAAACTAATTCTTGGATAATTAATATGTCTACATTTTCTATAATTTCACATTTATTTAGAGTCCACATGAGATATTTGCACTGTATCACACTGTAGGACTGCACGAAAATATGATTAAATTGTGAACAACTAAGAAATGGTAACTAGTTAAAGCAGCATATCTTATTCCAGAACAATAACGTGACAATATAGACATAAATGTCTTCCATAGAAAAGAAGATGACTTCCATATTCACCGGAGCAAAAATGGGAAATGTTAATTTTTTTTTCATTAAAGTTATTGCGAAGAATCGGTAAGACAAGATTCATCTGTCCAGTAAAACGCCACGTAGCTACAATGTAACGTTATGTGTCGATTAGCTAATACATAATAATTGTTATATTTTTTCGTTCTTTTACAGACATGAGCATCACTGTCAGTTTCATACACTTTATACAAATCGAATGAAACAGACTATGGCAGTGATTGGTCATTCTAATGAATGAAGAAAAAATTAGATGGGAAAAGGGATAAAAGACGTGTAGCACAAACTTTTCAACCCCTATTAGCATTTCTTTCAGGAGCAACAACAACATATTATTCAACAGAAATAAACCGCGAACTGACTCTGTGATACAGACTATGCATATGTTTTAAAAACACACCTAAATCATCGGACGCTGAGCCGCTGTATTGGTTTCACAGGACGCCGCCATTGAGGGGTCCTACATCTTTATTCCCATTCCACACACGGGAAAGCGATACATTGTTTCCGCTTTAGTAAAAAGCTACAACATTTTAGTGAGTTGTAGGCCGAGTATTTGAAATAAAGTTTAGCTTATTAATGGCACAGAAATATCTTACAACATTAACATATTTTAGAAGTTGTACGCAGGAGTTGCCTACGTTGTTCAGGCATTTTCA
Source organism: Sinocyclocheilus grahami (assembly GCF_001515645.1). NCBI lineage: Eukaryota > Metazoa > Chordata > Actinopteri > Cypriniformes > Cyprinidae > Sinocyclocheilus > Sinocyclocheilus grahami. The sequence continues at coordinate 1,626,949 of NW_015505462.1, forward strand.
TGGACAACTAATGTAATTGATGCAGTAGGAAACAACGGCAGCTCCTGCATGCATGTGGAGTTCATGTTGATGATATCAATAGGCCTACACAGCGGGTTTCCCCAGTTTGATTCATTTAATATAACATATTGATATATGTAGTGTAGTGGTATCGCGAGAATAAAGGGGTGGGAACGAGAGAGGATCGCGAGAGTTAAGAGAGCGATCGTGTAGTTGAGAGTGTGTTAATAAAGTTGAGATAACAACGATACAGACTGATTATTGAGACAAACAACACAACAATATAAAATACAAAAATTGTAGCTACAAAATACATCCCATTCATTTCTGTTAAAACAAATCACACATTTGGCTCTTATTTTAAAGATATAGCCTATTTGTTTTGTAAGCAGAGGCGGACTTAACCATTAGGCAAAGGTAGGCGACCGCCTTGGGCCCCCAAAAGCCAAGGGCCCCCTAAAATGCTTTTTATATGCGAGATGCGCGTTCAGTGCGGACGCACAAGTGGTTGCTTTGGTGTTCGTTACCACGACAGCCGTCTGTGCGTCCGCATTGAACGTGCTTCTTAGCAAAAGTAGGGCGATGTAGAAAATGGGGACGGAATCTATTCATAAAAACGGAGTTTACTGTGTAACGCGGAATGTGACGGAATGAACGGCGCAGACGCGTGTTTCGTTTGCTAGTTTGCTATTTAAGCACGCGCAACGCTCGCGGTTGTCGTCTGTAGTAGCTAAATAGTGTTTTTGCCATTTAATATTCACATACACTAGTCCTTATCGCGGTTTGATTGAAGTGCACTGAATTGCATTTGATTTATTCATTCAATATTTGACGAATTCCGTGACATTGCTCGTTACACAGTACATTTCTGTTGTGTAGCATTTTGAATGTACAAAAATTAAAGGGTTTGTATAATTTTCATTGGAATAAAAGATAGATTCATGTTTTCGCCTTCATTTGATTACCAGAAAAATGAAAATACACAACACAGAATTTCTAAAAAAGAAGTAAATAAAATAAAAAATTTCATAGGGCCCTATTATTGTATACAAGTTAATAAATTAAGTTGTTTTTATGAATTCAATTAATTAGATATGTTTTTGATTAAATTCGTTCAGCAGAGAGATGGTGCTGTCACAGGTGCGTGGTGGGGGCTTGTAGTCCGTAATGGTCTGTATCCCCTGCCACAGGCTCCGAGTGTCTCTGCTGTCGCTGAAATGATGGGCTATCCTGGAGTACTGACTTTTTGCCTTCCTGATGCCGCGGGAAAGGTGAAGCTATAATTTTAATGCATCTGAAGCTATAATTTTAATACTAAGCAACAGTGCATATTATATAGGGCCTATTTTATTTTGTTTAAATGGCGCTGACTCGTTTTTATGAAAGACCCAAGAAGGACCATGCACAGTCACTTTCCACACAGGCACACTTCATGTTTGGTTGAAATAATCCTTAAGCATGTACATTTATAATTTCCTTCAGTTTAATTTAAATGTACAATTAAAATAAATAAAAATAAATGTATATTTTAAAGTTTAGAATTAGACAGCCTTGCGTTGTGTTGACAATTGCACAGTGAAAATTACCCCAACGCACCACCTCCAGCCTACTCTAATACTATTATAACCTGTTTAAATGTGAACAAAGGATTTACAACATTAAAGAAATCCTTTATTTATAACATGTACATGAAAAATCTAAAAGATTAGACACAACTATGTGGCACGGTCGTGCAGCAGCGAGCAACAGTGAAAGGAACCTCAAGGTTGTAAATGTGTGAAATTGTATAGGGCCCCATTCCTGTATTTTGCCTGGGGCCCCAAATCACTAAATCCGCCCCTGTTTGTAAGTAGGAGCAATTAAGGGAAAAAAAATCTAAATAATTTTTTAGAGGGGATTTAATATGTTTATATGATTAATTTTATTTGTTTTATGCAATATACAATTTGGGGTTGCTGATAAAAGTGAAATATACATGTAGGTTACATATATGTATACATAATTGAATGAGTTTGTTTAATATTGTTAACATTTATATTGAAGAGATTGTGACTGATATTTTAGATTAACATAATGGATATAGCTGTATTTTTATGTTGCTGAAAGCCGTCGAAGCAAAACAAGGCCGCTGCACGAGCGTGACATATGGCTCGAAAGCAGCGGAGCTTTTATTATGCCACAGTCGACCGCTTCCGCTCCTTCCAGAAAGCAGTGGAAGTAAGCAGCGCTGTTTTATCATACTAGATACATTTGAACGTTCTGTTATAATGCTACTCTGTGCCGTCGTCGCCTGTCTAAGAAAATGCATAGCATATTAAACTGTCTTTGGTGTTTCCATGTTTTTATTATTAGCAAATAAACAAATGTACATACAAAATAGGAATTGAACAAACAATATGAACAATTCTCAAAGGCAGACATAGTTGTAATTACAATATGTAACAGTGACGTTTTACATTAAATGTACAATCATGAAGGGCAATGAAGAACAAAAAAGTAATATAAATAAATAAATAAATAATAATACAAATTAAATTAATTAATTAAAATAAAGTTAAAAATAATAATAAAAGCATTTATAGAAAAGTAAGTTCTTACAAGAGGTAGCAAGGAGTTATAGGGCACTTAGCTCACTGAAGAAACTGCCAACTGTAGTAGCTTTTTCATTTGAAAGGGCATCAAGAGAAGCAAACATTTTAACTTCATTAGAAAAGTGAGGAAAGGATGGATGGATGGTTTTCAGAAACCTGCATTTATGAATGAAGTATTTAGCAACTTCAAAAAGGTTGTTAACCAATGGTTTCTACAAATCAAAACCGGAAATCGAGGGGTTATGACGCCATTGGCAGGCGACGCAATGACACAATGGACACGGTCCGTGTCACTAGTTAAAATTGCTTATTTCTCTGGATTTTAACATTCTTCGAAACATTTGGGATAATGTAAGTACACAAGTCAGCAAAATATATAACACTGTTCTAGTGGTTTTTGGATATTTTAATAAAAAAATCTTACATATTGTGCCTTTAATAGAACCATGCAGCTCGTACTCTGGTCGCACTCAAAGGGGGCGCTGCATAGGAGAAGAGTGAATATGGACCGTGGGCCTACTGTATGGTAGAGACATAGCTGGCAAAAGCTGAAGTAGGCTAAATGGATAAACCCACATGTAATATACAAACCGCCTATTGCATCAATCATTTACAAAATTATTTGAAATATTACATTAGTCTGCAAAGATGTAGGACTAAAATCTAATTGGACAGTTACAGACTTACATGAACATGCAGAGAAGTTTATTGCCTGGCACTAATAAACACAAAGAATTCCGCAAATTAAATGCGACAATATGTAAATATGGGCTATATGCTATATGTAGGCTAGTTTATACTGAGGTCGAACATAAAATGAGCAGCATAAAATCGTTTGTGGGGAAAAATAAATAAATAAATAGCCTAAATAAATAAATCCTAAACGAATTTCCAGAATTTAAAATTAGCCAAATGTATCTCTTTGATTCTACAGGCTTCTCGACCAATTAGGATTGACTCCAAATCATGTTATTATTAGGATTATCCACGAAGTGATATGGCACAAAGATTGCACAGTGCAAAGAACTGTGAAGAAAATGATAGCAGAGAGTGTATTCTCTCAGAAGTGGCGACACTTTATTGCGCAATCTAGCAGAGGACTGGACTGGGACCAGGTGCAGATGGAATTGTTTGCGTGCTACGAAAGAGCTCGTGCTATACCGGTGCGACAGCGCTCGCGTCTCATTTGACATCATTCGCATCATCCCGCTGATGCGTGTCGCGGGATGGATGGAGAACACAGTCTCCGCAAAATAAAACCGACCAGCGAGCCACTTCAAACCCGTTCATCTGCACACATGCAGCAGACGTTAGTATTTTGAAGACTTACTCTTTATATTACCACGATGTTCGGTTCTTGAACAGCATTTGGTTATATGCATGTATTTTGTTTGGTATCTTGCACTTTTTTTTTTTTTACAACTTTATGAGAGAGCGAGTTTGATGCGAAGACTTGGATGTCACACTTTTTACCATATCAACATGTGGCATGGGTGTTTTGGGCTGGATCCCACACGAACGTCCTGGAAGAAGACTTGGAGAGGAGATCATGATTCACACTAACTGCATGAAGAATTTCCTTGTGTTGAATGATAAAATGAATGATAAACCCAATAAATGGATTTTCATCCCAATTTTAGCCGTTCTTTTTGTTATGATTGGGTACCAGTATATTTGTCCGGCAGGCGGCCAGGCTTGCCATTTCAGGACAGGAGACAAACTCGTTAGGATCGGTCCCCCAGCCACTCCTGACTCGATCACCGATGAGCAGGACCCGGAGGAAGACAGCCCACCTAAATGTGCATCTAAATTCAACTTAACAGAGCGCGATCTGACACGCGATGTCGATTTCAACATCAAGGGAGATGATGTGATTGTGTTTCTGCACATTCAGAAGACAGGCGGGACCACCTTTGGCAGGCACCTGGTCAGGAATATTCGCTTGGAGCAGCCGTGCGACTGCAAAGCGGGACAGAAGAAATGCACGTGCCACCGGCCGGGAAAGCAGGAGTCCTGGCTCTTCTCTAGGTTCTCCACGGGTTGGAGTTGCGGTTTGCACGCAGACTGGACTGAACTGACCAGCTGCGTGCCTGTGATTATGGACAAAAAGCAGTCTCCAAAGCGCAAGAGGTAACGCGCCTCCCTCTCTCTCATAAACTAATTTGGAGAATTCATTTGCCGCTCTGTTGCTTCTAATGAAGGTAATGATGAAGTGTAAAATGTAGTCTGAGGGTGTTTTCACACACGAGTCCACTCAGACCCCTTTAAGAAGAGCAAAATTGCTTTCACACTCTTAGAAAAGTGGGCTCAGATCTCATTAATAATAATAATGATAATCATCATCATCATCATCATCATCATTAGGCTACTATTTAAAAATATTGAATATAAAAAAAATCATACACAATTTTCACTCAGAAATTGTTAGCAAATTTCAAAATGAAACGGCATTGGTTCATTATATTAAACGTGACATTTTGACTGGAATAGACGAATAGTTTTTTCATATTTTTGTAAAAGGTACTCCAATAATCTTTTAATCGAATTTTTTTTTACAGTGTAGGCTACTATAGTAATATATTAAATTATAATTCTTCACTTTTACCGCCCTTGAGCAATGTAGTGAGGATAGAGTGCACTAACACCTCTTTAAGTATAGTCCTAAAAAGTGAAACCAGTTCTGTTTACACTCAGTGTCCCTGTACTTAAAAAGTAGAATCAGGCATTACTTTTTTTGTCCATGTTGTAAAGAGGTCTTATTTTACTTCTAAGATTATAAGTATTATTAGTGACTATTAGTGTGAAATAATAAAGTTTTGTGTTCATTATGCACTCAGACCTCCTTCAGAGATCTCAGTCCAGTTCGATTTAATGGGGTCTGAGTTCATTTGGAGCATTCACATACAAGCTAAGCCAAAATTTGTGCTAACCACTTTTGCACCCCTGAAACGAAATACTTAAAGTTGAACTTAAAGGTAATATATTTCCTCTGCCACATTGTACTGATATGTTGCTAATTCTGGACCAGTTGAATGAGAAATGATTTTAACCACAGAAGCCAATCAATCACTCCATCCTGTGATGTGGAATGCAGTGTCTCCAAAAGAGATCTGTGCATTATGAATTCTTTGGTGCCTTTACTAAATCCAAGTTCCTTTTAGTTTTCTAGATTCTGAGTCATCTATTATGCCATTACTCCTATCTGTAATGCTTTTTTCACTGTTTAGAAGGTATTTTAGTCCATCATTAGTCTTCTCTACCTGTAAAGATTGATCTACTTCACATACAATTTTAAATAGTTATATTTACCCTGTCAGAAAAGACAGTATAATTGGGGGTTTTCATTGCTTATGGCCTCTCTGTGTCATTCAGTGATATTATTAATGTGACAGTGATATTATTAACTTATCACCCTACATGGTTTATGGCAAACACATGAAAATGCACAACAAAGAAATAACCTGTCAAAATGACTAAATGTCATGCCTAAATGCTATTTTCTACAGTATCTGTGACCACAGCTCTCTTTCTCAGAATCTATATTCCCGTTTAAATGACTGAGAGGCTGCGTTGTAATGAACTTTAAATGAGGTATCATAAAGCCTAGCCGAGCCATCAAGCATTCCCATCTATAAATCTGACAGTGCCAGTATAGACAAGCAAGCCATTAAAAAGTTATTTTAGTTGTTTACTAAGTACAATGATGGCTTAATATGGTGAAAATATGCAGACTTTCACTTTTATAAGTGCCTGCGAATAAAAGACATGTGTTTTTAGTGCCTGCGAACAGTGAATGCTGTTCTCATAAATATCATATAAAATAGCTTTGTCGCCATCCTCGGCTACTTGCTGATCTAATGTTAGTCCATGAATTATTTTTGACACAACTGGATCTGTTGTGTTCTGTTATCATGAAAAACTCAGTTTTGGTGATCACTCATTTTAACAGTTGCAAGCAAATGGATCAAGTTTATTAATTGCTCGGCCTGCATATTTTTTTACATCGTTCAATGTATTGTAATGAAAGAAGATATTAATACTGAATAATACTGAATGTGAGGAAGTGCTTGCTACCTTTAAGGACGTTTCAGAGAGGACACATTTATTTAAGAGACATTCACACTCGTACCCCAAAACTGCAAGACCAGAGTTATATGATTCATCTCTGCAGAATCAGCTGGCTCATTCTGGAAGTTCGCAGTCTTTATGCGACAGAGAACCGAAGACCAAATGAAACATAAATCCATCTCTCGCTCTCTCTGTGCTTTCAAAATGCTGCCTCGCATTGCTTCTCTAAAGATACACCAGAAGACACAAATAAATCTCTTCTGACAACAGGCGCTTTTGCTCTCTGAACTGCATGTGGTGACTGTATGAAAATTTTATCCTGATACTCAGCTCTGTTTATTTCTGTTAAGATGGATCACTCTGTGCATGGAGGAGGCTTTACACGGACATACGATTCTTATTTTTTCTTGTGTTTAAAGGCCACTTGAAATCTCACAGTATTCCATAATCTAATAATACAGATTAGTGCAGTAGCGCAAAAGGACTGTGAGATGTTTTTTTTTTATTGTGAGCAATGAGCATGCAGAAGTAGTTCTCGCCGATGGTGGGCTGGTAATGTGGCAGCGAGGTTTCTCAGGAATGGTTTAGCCTTTTTAGCCTGGCACAGAACAGTGCGGGCACATCACAGGACCTGGAAAGGTCAGCCATGTCACAGCAGATCAACAGACACTGTTAGAGTCGATGGGAAGGGAGAGTTGAAGTGATCTCTTCAGGGAGAGAGGCTTCTCTTCTTGTGTCTCTCATTCTGAGTTGTTTCGGTCAGGCATTTCTCTTGCAGGTCAAACCTGTCAAAACAAATCAACAGTTAGAGAATATTGCTAAGCAAGTTTAAAACAAAATTGACCACTTTTTTAAATGCACATTACTGGGCTTATTGTACACGATGCATTGGTGCAAGTTATTCTAAATAATATGTAATGTCTACTTTTCAAGAGTCAATCAAATCCCATGAATAAAATCAAGTCAAGTCAAGTCACATTTATTGTCAAGTCAAAATTGTTTCAAAGGAGCTTCACCATAATAAAACAGGAAAATAACAGAATCTGTTATGGAAACTCAATTAGAGAGACAATTCAAAACGTGAAGGCAGAGCTGTTGTTTTTAGTTTAGTTTAACCAGTTTAGCTTATCAGTAGCCATAAGCACAACAACTGTGCTCCTTGTTAACGTCTGCATTATGGTCCTCGCTGGTCGTGGCATGACGTGTTCATAGCTGGTCACAGGGATCTGTACCAACTTTTTCCACATTAAATGTTCTATTTCACTCAGAAATACGACCTATTGCGCAAGTAAAATGGGTTGTGAAAGGTATTTCAGTTGTTTTTAATTAAAGATGCTAATCTTATGAAAACTGACCAACCATATAACAGCACAATTAAGATGAATTTCAGACCCGACAGGGTTTTATTTGGATGCAGTCCTCACGTATTGTATACCCATAGGCATCACATCAATTTAAATTATGTTGTTCAGATGATAAAACCCCTTGATTTGGAAAAAACCCTGACTCGTTCTTTTCACCTTCCTTTCTCGTTCTTTCATAGCTCTGCCTCTCTTCAGGACCTCTCTCTGCCTCTTTTTATTTTAGCACTAATTAAATTTGCCAAGTCCCCTGGCATTATAACCAAATGGAGTTTTTGGGCAGTCACGAATGTGCAATCTGCTGAAATGAGATGCAATTAACTAAGTCAACTGCACACAAGTTCTGAGATTAAAGGCACCGCAAACGATCCGCACATATTTACAGAAACAGTCTCTTAGATTGCAGTTAAAAACAAAAAACACCAAGACAGCCAGTCCATAATTAGGAACACAAAAGCATTGAAACGGTGTTCTGTTTTTCTGCCCACCATTAATTTCATGGTGTTGTTGCTTACTGGAAAGGTCAAAAGGCATTTTACAAAGTTTCAGTGCACATTATGGAGAGAGAGATTGTGCATTTTGGCATTTTGCGATTCCATACGTATGATCCGTAGATATGACCCTCACTGTATTGTTATTTTTTGTTAGTTTTATTGGTCGCGAGGCAAAACCATAATTCCAATTGATTTGAAAAGTAATAGCATATCATTCGTGTCTGTAGCAGAATTTTGCACAATCTAGAATTAGCTTCCTTTCAATTCATGAATGCGAGTTTGAATTGAATTGGCCTTCCATTTTGGGAAATGAAGTCTTCATTGAATTAATTAAATATGATGAAACTTTTTTTTATTTTTGCTAAATTGGTCTACTGCATATGGTGAAACAAAGTCACATTATCTATTAACACATCAACTCATCAATATTAAAACTGCCTGAATGTGTGTTAAGTTTTCATGGCTTCTGTGGTTAGGGTTTTCACACTAATGTAATGAGACCTAGAAAAATCTCCCATTGTTCTTACGGAAGGCCAAGCATTCAGTGCTTCGAACAGCCAAGGTCCTCCGTTCCCCCTCAACAATTAGAGTTCAAATAGATTCACAAGCTCCTCATTTCCCAGACAATCACAGTAATGAGTAGCCTGCAGCTGCACTAATGGGCCATTATTACTCACACGGAGAAAGTGATGACATCCTCTTGGCACAATAACACTCCTTGCATGATATTTTATTTATTATAGTCAATACAGAGTCACACAATTACTGTCAGTGTCTGCATGGGCACAGATCAATACTGAGATGCCATCACCCATCTTTCGCAAAGAGGTAAAGCGCTTTTTCTTGTCACCTTTTAAATTCTTCTTCCTGTTCATCCTTGTATGTTCCACAAATCACTGTGCTTGTTAGATGCTGCTGTTGTCATGTTCAGATACTTTCAGCTAGATCTGTCAGCCCTAGCAGGTTCTTTGTGAGCATACATGAGGCTGCGGGAACTAAATTTGTTGGACTTATAGCCTGGAGGGAGGGACCTGCTCGAGCCCTGTGCATCCTCATTGGTATGGGATGATTATTAGGTGCGGGGCTGAGCATACCCTTGTGGGTTAGACGCGGCGGGGTCTGGATATTGCTTTCACGTGTCATTAATCCAGGTCACCATATGCTCTGGAGCAAAAGATGTAATCTAGTTGCTGTGATAATTATGTGCTAACAGGAAAGGAAAAGTTGGTGCTTCTTTTGAGTCGACTGCTTCTGTTTGAGTCAGGGGTGAGGCCAGAAATGTTTAAGTGCTTACATAAAACAGGGTGAAAACTGCATGTCAAATTGCCAACAGAAAATACAGCACAAAGGTTCAATACACAATACTTCTAAAGCATTGATTAACATTCATATTAATTTCAACATTTACTAAATACATTATTAAAATTGAAAGTTGTATCTGTTAACATTCGTACCTGAGTTATATATTTATTATATATAATGCATTATAATGTATTAACTAATGTTAAGTAAAAGAAGTTTATTGTAAAGCATTACCTCAGTCTGAGACAATGGGGCTTCACAGATGATCTTATAAAGTGTCTCTGTCAGTTTGCGTTTAAAGGAGCGTAAACATCGAGGGCCGCAGAAATGTGCGCAGCTGCAAATATGCAGTTTTTTTGTGGAGAACAGTATCTAGCCCAATGTTTATGTGTTTCTTTCCACAAAGGACACATCTGTTTAGTGGATCAAACACTGTATATCTATGCTAATATGTGACCCTGGACCACAAAATCAGTCTTAAGTCGCTCTGGTATATTTGTAGTAATAGCCAAAAATACATTGTATGGGTCAAAATTATCGATTTTTATTTTATGCCAAAAATCATTAGTATATTATGTAAAGATCATGTTCCATGAAGATATTTTGTAAATTTCCTACTGTAAATATATTAAAAGTAAATTTTTGATTAGTAATATGCATTGCTAAGGACTTCATTTGGACAACTTTAAAGGCGATTTTCTCAATATTTAGATTTTTTTGCACCCTCAGATTCCAGATTTTCAAATAGTTGTATCTCGGCCAAATATTGTCCTATCCTAACAAACCATACATCAGTGGAAAGCATATTTATTCAGCTTGTGAGATGATGTATAAATCTCAATTTCGAAAATTTACCCTTATGGCTGGTTTTGTGGTCCAGGGTCACATATGATGTTTCAAACATGCTTGGCTCAGAAGTTTCCAATCTAAAATCACCAACAGGTGATATGGTTTCTTAGTTTCAGTTGGGATATCCAATATACAGTGGGGCAAAAAAGTATTTAGTCAGCCACCAATTGTGCAAGTGTAAAAACGGTAATATATGGTGTGATATATACAGTATTATATATACATATATACAGTGGGGAAAAAAAGTATTTAGTCAGCCACCAATTGTCAAGTTCTCCCACTTAAAAATCCTACAATGTGATTTTCTGGATTTTTTTTCTCATTTTGTCTCTCATAGTTGAGGTATACCTATGATGAAAATTACAGGCCTCTCTCATCTTTTTAAGTGGGAGAACTTGCACAATTGGTGGCTGACTAAATACTTTTTTTTCCCCACTGCATACTTTTTAAAGAAATGACTGATTGATATTCATTTCACTATTTTCACATTTTCAAATGTGCACTTTTTACTATTATGTCCTTACATGGTAAACATAACATTGTGGGTGTGACTAACAGAAACTGACGAATCATCTTTTTGACAAGCGTATGGTATGCAACTATAATATTTTTATATTTTTAAAAACTAAATATATAAAGTTATAATGAAATAAGACACTTATTATTATCTTTAATAAATTATATCCATTTGGAAAATTAGTAACTTTTCATTGGGTGGGCCACATTTGAATTTGGGTGAAGCCATGCCCATCTGGGCCCACCCGTAGCCTCGCCACTGGTTTGCAAATAAATTCTTTAAAAATCCTACAATGTGATTTTCTGGATTTTTTTTCTCATTTTGTCTCTCATAGTTGAGGTATACCTATGATGAAAATTACAGGCCTCTCTCATCTTTTTAAGTGGGAGAACTTGCACAATTGGTGGCTGACTAAATACTTTTTTTTCCCCACTGCATACTTTTTAAAGAAATGACTGATTGATATTCATTTCACTATTTTCACATTTTCAAATGTGCACTTTTTACTATTATGTCCTTACATGGTAAACATAACATTGTGGGTGTGACTAACAGAAACTGACGAATCATCTTTTTGACAAGCGTATGGTATGCAACTATAATATTTTAATATTTTTAAAAACTAAATATATAAAGTTATAATGAAATAAGACACTTATTATTATTATCTTTAATAAATTATATCCATTTGGAAAATTAGTAACTTTTCATTGGGTGGGCCACATTTGAATTTGGGTGGAGCCATGCCCACCTGGGCCCACCCGTAGCCTCGCCACTGGTTTGAGCTAGAGTCTGAGCGATATGATTAAAAAAGGGCAAAAAAAACAAACTTTAAAAAACATTGTGATGTTCGAAACAGCATTTAATTACAGTGCTTTTCTTATATTTGGTAAAAAACAGCAATAACAAATAACTTAATATAGAGTACACATTTTTGACACAAGTTTGTTCTGCCAGGGAAAAATAACCAAACAAAACCAAAGCGCAAACCAAATCTCCAGGCAGCACTCAGTAATGTTTCATTCCTAAATTTTTTTTATTTTGAACAAATTGGTTAAATAAATGATTCAGTGACTTGCTCATTAAGAGACAGTTGTTTCTTTACTGAATGAATCTGGTTGCGGCCGAAATCGCGTTCTCTCGGAGTAGGTACTTCTTTTGAAAAAAGAAATAAATTATGTTCTAGGCCTATATAATAGTATGAATGTATGTAGTATGAATGTAATCTGGAAACTAATCGAATCTGGAATCGACATGTCACTTTCATGTGACATACCAACATCATTTGCATTGTTTCTCATATGATGTTGCTAAAAATAATTATTTTGTGTATTTGGTGTAATGAAATGTGTTTATGCGGTTTAAGGTTAAAAAAAAACATTATTTTCCACATACTGTACATTATTGTTTCTCCTCTATTTTCTCTAGTTTCTGAAACGCGTGACTAGGACAAGTCTTTACAAGACTTGTAAAGACTGTTGACAGTTTGGATTTAGACCAAGCGGTCCGAAATTTAGCGCACACAGGCCGCGCACACTTTTTGCCACATATAGGCGTCTCAGTGTGTATTTTTACCATATGGAAATTCAATATTTAAGTAAAATAACTGTCAATATTATATACGTTTAACAGTTAATCATTTCAGCTTTACATGCTAACGTTAGCTTCGAAAGTGTTCACATAGGCTAACGTCAGCAGCCGTATGGGATAATTTCAGCAAACGTTTAAAAAATTTAAACTTTTCATAAAATGTAAGCATTACGAGATACACAGTGGTTACGGTAGCTAATGTCTACAAATATAAAAGTATAAATATATTTTCTCACTCTTGCCCCCGGCCTCTGCTCATGTGTGATGCTGTGTTTCGTTGTGAAAGCGAAACTACTTTGTTTGGCCTTCCAAAAATGGACACGACTAGAAATCAGTGGTTAAGTTGTATTTACAACACTGTTCCAGAACACTTCAACCCAAATATTCGGATGTGTGCAGCACATTTTATTGGAAGAGTTTCATTGGTGGAAGTTTCCTGGAAGAGTAGACTACAATGCCAGCTTGTTCTGACTCAAAGACTGTAAGTACGTCTTTTATATTTAAAGAGTTTTTATATTTTATATATTTAAAGCAAGTTTTTTGGGCAGTGTAGAGTAGTGCTTGTTGTTTGTCATTTCTCCGATCACAAATGCAGACATGGTTTTGTTTACGCGGCGCGATGCAACGCAATGTGTAAAAAGACAGTATATGTCATTATAATCCATAATTATGTCCCCACTGGATGCAATGAATGCCTCGTTTATAATGGGTTTTCATGTTTTTGAATCATCGCTCCGGCCTGACAGGGCATCATCACAATATGGCAAGGGGCGTAAAATTTCCGTCTCACGCTTGAGGTATTCGGCCAATCACAACGCACTGGATAGCTGGCCAATCAGAGCACACCTCGCTTTTTCAGACCGATGAGCTTTGTAAAAATCAACGCGTTTCAGAAAGGCGGGCATAGAGGAGAAACAATAATGTATAGTATGTGGAAAATAATGTGTTTTTTGAACCTTAAACTGCATAAACATTTCATTACACCAAATACACCAAATACTGTTCTTTTCAGCAGCATCATATGACCCCTTTAATATAATAAATAGATATTACATATAATTTGGTAGAAAAGCAAAGTGTTGCACGTTTTATTGATGGAAAGATGAGTAGGTGATATCTATTTTGTAAACATTTGCAACTGCTTTTTATTACTTAGAAGCACCACAAATTCAATTGTGTCATGTTATAGGGACTACTGACTGAACAGACATTTAGAAGTTGATTTAAAAATGTATTTATAAGTATTTAAAATTAAAATTAAAATAACACTATGTAAACACATATTTACAACACAATAAATGTGTCCCATCAGGTAATGAAAAGTTCAACACACACTTGTGGTCTTCATGTTCACTTGAACACTTGGGCCAAATACAGGAAATACGTCATATAAGTAGTCAAGTGGTCAAGTGTAAAGACCACAAGTGTGGGTATTTGGGGACAAGGCAATACAATATCCCTACTGAAATACCACTGCAAATGATTCGAACGAATTGTGACTGAACTGTCCGAGTGATTCAGAGTGAATTGCGAACCGATCGTTTAACCAATGAACTCAAAAGAACCGATTCACTTACGAATCGGACGTTATTAGTTATTACACGAAACAGCCGACAGAAAAATGCGCGAATGGGCAGCGAAAATTTATTCTTGGGTAGATTTACTGTATCTTCATCTACAGACCAAGATTTATCAAGTTAAGAACGAGGTTTTGAGCACATGTTTTTATATGCTGGCTTAACGGTTCATCTCAAACGAAACCTTAAACAAGAAATCAATGTAAATGTGGTGGCACAGTGGCAAGCTCCATAATAATTTCTTTTGACAACTTAGTTTGGGTCATATTTGTTTGATTCAGCCTGACTGTAATTGGCTTTATGAAAGTGAATTTATGAATGTTTTGTTCTCATAATTACCATATCAGAAGTTGGAGTTTCATTACAGGCTTTTCTCAGAATCACGCTGAGCACAATGTAATGGTGTTAAACATAGACATTCATTTGATAACAGATGAGTCATACGTAGAGGTTGACGCCTGCTGAGAATATCAACTGTTTACTTCTGAACCCTTTGGAATATATACTATATATATGTATATTTGTACTGTGGAGAACAGACTGTATTTATACTGTGAGCTTCAATTACTGCTGTCTGTTTGTTAGAAGACCATGTACTCCACAAGTAATTACTGGGCTGCACTTTCACAGGTTGGTCATACTTATACGGTTCTATAAAAATCTTCCAGATTCAAAACTAATTTTACTGTTTCTGCTACAGATTACCACTGACAATTATTTTTGATGTTCCTTGTTTGCATGCGTGTGTGTGTTTTTAAAGAGCATAAATTGTTTACAGTAATGCACTTACAATGGAAGTCTATGGGGCAAAAAAATTCAACAGTTCAAAAGCAGAAATGTACATCTTGTATTTTTATTTAAAGTGCTAATATTAATTCCTCTACAAAACTTGATATTTATTAAGCTATAATTTTTTTTTTATTATTATTTTTTTTTAGTGGTGGGACTGCTATTCCTGGCAGATAAACTTCTGGTTTTGTGTTACCAGCATAATTCTTGTGGGTGGATTTTTTCTTTGTGTAAAGTCCCTTTCTGGTGTCCTTGTGGGTTAAAATTATTTCCTGTGTTAAAAAGCCTTTTTTGAAGCCAGAAGATTTCACAGAGCTGTCTAGTTATTAGATTCCAAGTCTATTCCTGGGATCTACCAGAATTGCTTACAAGAGGCCCAAGTATTTGAAACAAGATCTCTGAGATATATTTCTAGTAATAGAGTAGACATGGAAAAGAACCAGTACTTGGTCAGTGATGTATTTAATGTTAGAGGAAACATTTTTCATTCAAGCCTGTCACACAATAAGACTTTTGCTTGGTAACCATGTGTATACCAGTGAGTCTTATTTTTATCGTCTTTTATTTTGGAAGGAAGCCAGTGCAGTGCAAATTTAGTGTTGCAGATGTCAGTGTTGCTGCAAACAGGGATTTACTCCCCTTTCAACACTTTCCTGAAGCCCTATTTATTTGACAGATTGACAGATCAAACCGTGACAGGGAAAATGCCAGCTCAGATGCTTTCTGTGTGTTATTTTTCAACCGTGATCAGTCAGGCCTGACCAAAGGTATCTGTAAAGTAAGTCACTACAAGCATGATTCATCACCACCACATGGTAAAATGTAATATTTCCTTATTTGGCATGGCCCTGCTGACAGGTAAATGATGTGAAGAGTGGGCAGGCGATGGCAGGTAAGGGGCGAAAATAGAGTCACCTTCATAACACCTAATCTGATCAACAGACCTAAATCTGACCCACCTGTACTGTTCAGCTCCTCTGACAATTTTGCTGTGCCTTACAGGCTAAGGCTGAAAACAGCCCCAAAAGATGTGAACTAGTGAAATGCTGTTTAGTTGAACACCATATTATACAGAATGTTGAAGCAACTTTGAAACAAAATAAGAATATTTTGCAAAGTTCCCAGAGGAAAATTATATTGCTCATATATGCTTTCAATTTTCAGGAGTAACTTTCCCTGAATTTTCTTTCTCCCAGTGTTTTTGATTGCATACAAAGTGGAATGGACATGGACAAATACAAATAATTACATTTTTAATTTTCAGTTTAATTCTTTAAATGTATTATGATTTTTCTTTTGAATATGTGAAATATCCTATGCTGGAAAATGGCCTAAAATTGTTCATGACATTTATTTTTCCTTAAATCATATCACTAAAAATGTCAAGGTTATATATTCCAGTTTTACAGAATAATTGTAATATTGTTTGGTTTGCTTGCTTTACTTTTTTTTTTTTGTATGTTTATGTATAGGTGTTTTGAGCATGGACAAATTATTATATTTACTACTAATACTACTACTAGTAGCAGTAGTGGTGGTAATAATAGTAACTTGACATGCAAGAAGCAGTTGGTCATGTGATCTCAACATGCCTACATGATTTCATCTTCCTGCTGGCTAAGATATATCAAAAAAGGCAAACGCCCAAAATTAAAAAGTGTCTTAAATTTTTCTGATTGGCTAAACTTCAGTCCCTGCACAGACACAGGTGTAATTTCTCAAGCTTATTTCTGTGATATTTGTATGGTAGGGACATTTTATTACTATATTTAGTGATAGATTTCTAGAAAAATATGAGAAGCAAAAGCTTTGGTGAAACTCTCCATCTGCTTGCCTTGTATTCTCATAGGTATCTAGAGAAACAGATGAGAAATTAAACAGATTTCTTTTTTATTTCACATGTGGTCTCTTTCTTCATCTGTATCACATCTGGCAGCTCTGTCACTTGATTATGGGACCGTCAGTGTTGTTCTAAAAGGTCTTTGGTATGTTTGGATATTTTCATGATGTGCCTTGAGTGGTTTTGAGTGCTTGAGAACAGGGTATGATCTCAGTAAGCAGATTGCCGTCCAGATCGCATCTTTAATTTGCATGTTTATAAATAGGCAACTCTATGTGACACAGCTTACATTTGCATGAACTAAGCACAGCACTTCTTAAAATGCATCTGATTTGTATCTTTGAGTTTGTGTCAGTTCTTTTATAGTGTGATCAAAGAAGTCCACAAACTTTCATGTGCAACCTGTAGTTTCCTTACTTGAAAAATGTATCATTTTAGGAAAGGTAATTTTGATTATGTATTGTGTTTTTGCTAATTAAATCATTTTAAACCTAAAAAATGAACAACACTATTTGATACATCAGCGCTCAAGTGATGTATTCCTCTTCAGAAAAAGTTGTTTTGTTATACATTGTGTGGGTCGCCCCCTCTTATGGGTGTTGACATCACATGACTGGTCATGTCATAAGTTAATAATAGTACTACAATAATGATTTATTTAATGTTTACTTTATATAGCGCTTCAGCCAGTGCTCATGCTTTTTTATCAAAACATAAATGTACATCTAAAGAGCATGAAACCATGAATTCCAGATTGATAGAATAGATCATGTATGCGATCCAGTGGTCCAGACAGAATTAATTTGATTGGAAAAATATAAATCCAGTCAAGCAATCGTTGCTCGAGTATTAAAATGAACGGCAATGACCTGCAGATCCCACACCACAGAGCAAGGACAAAACAAAAAGTACAGAGAGCACAAACACAAGATGGCCAAAGCAAGTATCCATTTTATTGTGTGTAGAGATTGAGGAAAACAGAGATGACGAAGCAAAATATAAACAAGCAGCTTTGAAGTGAAGTTGCAGCAGTTAATAGGCAAACTTAATGCATCCAGGCCAGTAGATGTCAGTATAAAGTATAAAACCTCTGGGATGAATTTGAGCCAGTAGAACATAAACAAACTGTGGCTGTGTTCCAAATTGCATGCTCTCTGAGTACATCTTTTGAATATGTACTTACTGTCATGAACACTGCTTTTGAGAATCCTTCCGGCCGCCACCGTAGGCCTTAATTTTTTACCAGATTACACTCTGAACTACATTTTCCATAACCCCGTACCTGGACCGATTTCTTCCTCACATGCTATCAATTCTTTGGGCTATTTAAGCGCTGAGCATTCAGGACTCAGTGTGAAGTCTTGTTTTGCTTCAGCTGACATTTCTGAGCATTCCTTGTGTTACCTTTGCCTGTGTGTTGTTTACCTCGTTTATGATTCCTTGTTGCTTGCCTAGAGACCCCTGCCCTGCATTGCCCTGACTTAGATCTTGACTGTTTGCTGTCTGCCTCAAACCTGGGCCTGTTTATGCACCACAATTTCTGATCTGTTCCTGGTTGTATTGCTCTCTGATTACCAAACCCACGCCTGTTTGACTACTCTTTGTTAATAAAGCCGCATGTGGAGTCTTTGTTACACTTACATTGTGACTGTTAAAATTTTTTTATTTATTGTATGAATGTGTCTAATGTGAATTATCTGGATATACTACATTTGTCATCTTATCATTGTTATGTGACCTACCAGCACAAGTTGTGTCATTTCACGGCCATTTACAACTCCTCTCCCTTGGCCTCATGGGAGAGTAAAGTGTCCAATGGATGTGCACTTCGGAATTTTGAAGTAGTAGGTTACCTGGGGACTTTTTGCCTAATGTTTTATGAATATTGGAATTTGGACATACTACTCTTTTCACATACAGTTTTTCTCACCCACTATATAGTATGGAAATGTCAACAGCCTGTCTGAGTATGCTTTCTTATAGTACGAATCTGGGTCAAATGACAGTGCTGAAAAAGGTGGTGAAAAATACATTAGTGTGTCCAGAAATGCATTCATACTGCACACCTGCATAGCAAAAGAACGCATTTTGTCAACAGTCAAGAAGGTTTTCCCCCCATTAAATACAGTACTTGATTTGGTGTTAAAAAGCTTTAATTGCTTTTTACTTTAATTTCTGTCATACGTACCATTTCTTTTAATGTGTTGTACATTATGAAATTTATTTCAGCAAAATTATATGCTCACAATGGTCGGTCAGTGGTTGAAATAAAATGTTCATATAAAGATAATAAGATTGAGAAGTTTTCAGTCTTGAGAAGAGATGATATTGAAACATAATGCTTATTGCTCCACATGGCACACTCCACAATAGAGGGAAAAAGTAAGAGTCTGGCACTATTAATAGCAAAATTCCTGCTCATGGTATCATGGGATCTATTTAATTTTATCTCTGTATAATAATAATTAGAGGGAATTTTAATTTTTTAAATAAAGTTAGCTTTTTGATCATTTTTATTTTTGGAGTTAAGTGTGGTTTTTCCCCCCTCCCTTTTATCAAGGCTACATACTGTATGCCCTCATTTGGGAGCTTCAATGGTTTGCTTGAAATGCTTAGTTTGATGACAATATAAGACTTTATTTAATAATGATATAATGGCAATATTTGAGATTTGGCTGACTGTATACCACCAATAGAGTGAGACCTGCCACCCACATGTGGTATCAGTTTTTTCTGAAGAAAATGTGAGTGGTTTGCGGCTGGTTGTTAAGGTGTTCTAAGTGGTTTTTAGCATGTTGATTTGAAGTTGCTAGTGTGTTCTGCTTGGTTGATGAGGCCTTTATTGGTTGTCACAGTCTAATTTGCTGGGGTAAAGATTGAAACCTGGCTGGGATACTGACTTTTGACTCTCAAAGTGATGTTTTATAGAGCGTGAGGCAAAGTGCAGTATGTGCAATATCAAAAAGTTGGAATGTTTTGCAACATTATGTTTGCACAACTGTAAAATATTATCATAGTATTTTTGTTATCATATCTATTTGGTGTCTGACAAAATTAAAGAAACAATTTTTAAACAATTGTTTTGAAACAATCTGTGTTGTATAATGTACTATAGAAATAAAAGTGACTTCAATCAATCAATCAATCAATCAATCAATCAATCAATCAATCAATCAATCAATCAATCAATCAATCAATCAATCAATCAGTGTTTATTACGATTATGATTAATGTACAGTAAACAGACTTGTGATGTGTGCCAGGCAACTATTAAATTGTTATGTTGACATTAGTATACATATATTTGAATGGTACACTTTTATTGTAGTACTTCTGTGATCACTTTAGTATGACATAAATGAAACCTATCAGTGCAGCAAACAGTAGCCTATATGTACCAGACCGTATTGAACATTGCAGAGGAGGAATTCAGCTTCCTGCATTATTATGGAATATCCAGTGACAGTGTTGTGGACTTTCATGTAATAATCACAAAGAAAAGTGTAGTCTGATGTACAAATTTTCAACCTGAAATTATTATTATTTTTGTGTGTGCATGTGTCTGTTCATCTCAGTGGGGGAATGTCAGTGTCCTAGGGAACAGAGGTTAAAGCCACTTCCCTGCAGCGTGGTCATGCGAAATGTGTTTAGTTCTTAATTGTGTGATAAATTCATTCTTTAGCACAGCAGACGTGCATGGATTTGATGTTGGGCTCAAATACAGGTACTTAATCTTTGCATGTATTCATTAAAGACCGCACTAGATGGCCACCTGAGGTTTCCCACATTGATGACTAGGAGTTTCAAAATCAAGCTGCTTTAAGTAGCATAAAAATAGAGAAGCCCTGCAAATAGTGTTCTTTTATCATAATCATAATAATCTATATATCAGATAGAAAAACAACAACAACAAAAAAACATGAAAAAAATCATACCCACTTGCTGACAAACTTGTAAATGATAGTGTAGATCTCTAAATTGATCTTAAAGGGATAGTTCACCCAAAAATGAAAATTAGCCCATTATTTACTCACCCTCAAACCATCCTAGGCGCATATGACTTCCTTTTTTCAGATGAATCCAATCGGAGTTATATTAAAAATTCACTTTGACCTTCCAAGCTGTTTAATGGCAGTCAGCGGGTGTTGCAGTTCATCAGTCCAAGATAAGTGAAATAAAGCGCATCCATCCATAATAAAAAGTGCCTCACATGGCTCCGGGGGGTGAACAAAGGCGTCCTGTAGTGAATCGATGCGTTTTTGTAAGAAAAATATCCATATTCAAAACTTAATAATCACTTTAATGTAGCTTGCGCCAGCAGTTGTACACGGAAGTAGCTCCGGGAGGATGACGTAAGATGTCGGTGCTGCGCATGCACCGGTAAGTCTTGTGAAAACCAACGTTTGTTTACAGGAGGAAAGGAAGCAAAGTTTCCTTACTTTAGCAAAGGAAAACCAGTCTCCTCTTGGCTTACATCGAAATCCTCTGACATTCTTCTTTACAAATCCTCGTTTTGTACTTCTAATAAGTGACCCTTGTTTTGTTTTGATCTCTCCCCTGCGCTTATCATGCGCTTCTGCGACATCCACCGGAGCTGCTTCTATGTACAACAGTGAGCGCAAGCTAGATTAAATTGATCATTACGTTTAAATATGGTTATTTTTCTTACAAAAATGCTTCAATTCGCTACAGGAGGCCTTTGTTCACCCCCTGCAGCTGTGTGAGGCACTTTTTATTATGGATGGATGCACTTTATTTCACTTCTTTTGGACTGATGAACTGCAACACCTGCTGACTGCCATTAAACAGCTTGGAAGGTCAAAGTGAATTTTTAATATAACTCCGATTGGATTCATCTGAAAAAAGGAAGTCATATGCGCCTAGGATGGTTTGAGGGTGAGTAAATAATGGGCTAATTTTCATTTTTGGGTGAACTATCCCTTTAAGATCAATTTAGAGATCTACACTATCATTTACAAGTTTGTCAGCAAGTGGGTATGATTTTTTTCATGTTTTTTTGTTGTTGTTGTTTTTCTATCTGATATATAGATTATTATGATTATGATAAAAGAACACTATTTGCAGGGCTTCTCTATTTTTATGCTACTTAAAGCAGCTTGATTTTGAAACTCCTAGTCATCAATGTGGGAAACCTCAGGTGGCCATCTAGTGCGGTCTTTAATGAATACATGCAAAGATTAAGTACCTGTATTTGAGCCCAACATCAAATCCATGCACGTCTGCTGTGCTAAAGAATGAATTTATCACACAATTAAGAACTAAACACATTTCGCATGACCACGCTGCAGGGAAGTGGCTTTAACCTCTGTTCCCTAGGACACTGACATTCCCCCACTGAGATGAACAGACACATGCACACACAAAAATAATAATAATTTCAGGTTGAAAATTTGTACATCAGACTACACTTTTCTTTGTGATTATTACATGAAAGTCCACAACACTGTCACTGGATATTCCATAATAATGCAGGAAGCTGAATTCCTCCTCTGAAATGTTCAATACGGTCTGGTACATATAGGCTACTGTTTGCTGCACTGATAGGTTTCATTTATGTCATACTAAAGTGATCACAGAAGTACTACAATAAAAGTGTACCATTCAAATATATGTATACTAATGTCAACATAACAATTTAATAGTTGCCTGGCACACATCACAAGTCTGTTTACTGTACATTAATCATAATCGTAATAAACACTGATTGATTGATTAGCTCCGGGAGGATGACGTAAGATGTCGGTGCTGCGCATGCACCGGTAAGTCTTGTGAAAACCAACGTTTGTTTACAGGAGGAAAGGAAGCAAAGTTTCCTTACTTTAGCAAAGGAAAACCAGTCTCCTCTTGGCTTACATCGAAATCCTCTGACATTCTTCTTTACAAATCCTCGTTTTGTACTTCTAATAAGTGACCCTTGTTTTGTTTTGATCTCTCCCCTGCGCTTATCATGCGCTTCTGCGACATCCACCGGAGCTGCTTCTATGTACAACAGTGAGCGCAAGCTAGATTAAATTGATCATTACGTTTAAATATGGTTATTTTTCTTACAAAAATGCTTCAATTCGCTACAGGAGGCCTTTGTTCACCCCCTGCAGCTGTGTGAGGCACTTTTTATTATGGATGGATGCACTTTATTTCACTTCTTTTGGACTGATGAACTGCAACACCTGCTGACTGCCATTAAACAGCTTGGAAAATCAAAGACAATTTTTAATATAACTCTGGACTGGATTCCTCTGAAAGAAGAAAGTCATATACACCTAGGATGCCTTGAGTAATTCATGGGTAATTTAAATTCTTGGGTGAACTAACCCTTTTAATTAATTGAATGTGAAATGTTTAAGTTCATATTGGTATCTTTGACTTTTATTTAACATTTTGGCGCATTTTAGCACAACGTGTCATTACTGCAAAAAATTCCTTTAATCTCGTCTAAAAGAAATGCTTGACATCTTATTACATATGTTTTTGTAATATGCCTAGTGCCTATGTGAAGTCACATTGTTTGATGGATATTAAAATATAAGATATGTTTCTCTGGGATTTGAATTTTAGTTTTAACAAATAACATACTTCACATTTAAAATAAAGGAAAGGAGTTACTTTTTTTTCTAGTTGTCTTTTCTTCTGCCCACATTGACTCATTTTTTTAATCAACATTGGCATTTCAACATGGTTCCTGTGGGTTTTGAAACTCAAAATGAACGTAGACAGATGCTTGTTTATACATGACTTTGATAAATGGTTTCTCGCTCCACATAAAAAGACAAACAACATGCAGAGGAGGGTAACACTACTGCTGTGTTTAATTACTGTACGGCACTTGCAATCACAGCAATAAACCTGTCCAGCGCTCCTGTTTAATGAAGGCAGTTCAAAGTTAAAGCTGTCCAGCAAGGCTTTCATCCCCTCTGCTAATGCAGTTCATCTGGGAAATGTCAGAAATATTTATTGTGTGTCCATTGTCACTCACCTTAGATGGACTGAGGCGTTCTTGAATAACCAAAAGGACATTTTTCATGGTCAAGTCATTCATTTGTATAGCATGTTTCACAATACATATTGTTTGAAAGCAGCTTAACAGAAAATCATGATGTTAATTTTTTTGCCTATAATATTTTAATATCTTAATGCGTTATTGTCACATTTAGTAGATTAGAGCTGGGTGATAAATGACAATATAGCTTACATGTTGCGACGATACAAGTTTGCCTATATCAACCTACGCGAGTATACTGTATAAGCAGATAAAGTTGAACATTATATATAAAGAATTGGGCAATAATATAGTTACATTTTGTGACAAATAAAAAAAAAATCAGGCATTTGCGATTTGCTATATTTGCATTCATAAGTAAGTGTGGAGATGGAATCTGAGAAATGTGTTATATCACGAGTGATGCTTTTATTTATGGTGACGGTCATTTTCATTCATGAAATTATGATAGATCGGTCTCAAGATCATTTTTAGTGGTTATATGATGTTAGTTCCTCCCATCAAGCTAAAATTATATTTAATTCCTGAATGTTAGTCCAGGGCATGTCCAATGACCATAAACAACTCATGATGCTGTACAAAACATGTACTGTGAGTGATGACAATACTGTGGTACAGTGGTTTGATAAATACTATGGTACTGAATGATATATGTTTGGATGGTAGTCTACGGTACTTCAAAGTATAGAAAGGCCGGGTATTGACAAAGATTTCATAAATTGATTTCGATTCACAAGCTCTTATTTGCTTCTGATCTTGGTTCAATATTGATTCATTTGGATATATACCAGGTACAGTACATTTCTCATTTTCTCAAAGAAAAAAAATTTCTCTGTGCTGTAAACTATACAGGAAACCCAGTCAGTTGGTACATTGCTATAATATCAAAGGTTAATATTAAAATAGAATGAATATGTAATGTAATGAAAATGCTTAATATATTCCTCTCTGGAATTATTCTTTTCAGTTTGACTAACAAGCTATGGACATTGAATGGCTTTCCTATGGTAAATGTAACATTTCGTGACAATAGTTTGCAAGCTTTTATTGACGTCTTTTTGTGGTTATAACACTGATTGAGCGATTACATGAGACATGATCCATTTCAGTAAGTGGTACTATTCTTTTAACATACTTTCTAATGTTTTTTAAACTAATGTGACAATATGTCATGTCACATTGAAGAGTGCCAAAATTAAATTTAGTGTTTGAATTTTATGATCATATTGATCAAATTTACCATGGTACGCATCCCAAAAATGGTGCCTTTTGGGTAGCACTGATATGTAAAAAAATGTTGCACTGGTGCAGCAGCACACATTTGGATTTGTTGTGCACTGGGTTTGTTGAATGAAGGGCAATGCTGAGTTCAAGTTTTGGCGAGAACGACTTGATGAGACAGAGGGAAAAAAAAATCAATACTCTCAGTGTGGATGGTTTGTAACAGGGTCTCCCTGAGTGGTGTATGTCACACTGTGCTCTCAGAGGAAGTGCTGACCAAGAGGTGTCAGACCACAGCAGGCAGAGATAGTATTAGAAGATACAAAGACAGCACTAGATTCTTCAGGGCCACAGGCATGGGATGAACTTGATTTAGATGCATTTTCATTGCAAATCCAGCTCTTGATGTCCCGGTAGAGGAATTTAAAGTAATTATGTTCAGATTATACACTAGCAGCTAGAAAATTAGGTTGCATCTTATTGGCTGCATATTCAGATATGTTCCAAAATTTAATCTCCTGCTTGTTTGGCCTAAAGCTAAGCAGGATTCATTTGTACTCCTTCGTTTTCTCACAGTCTTGGTTTTATGGCTGCAACCAAGAGCTGTCAACGATAATGAAGCCACCAATATAGATGGTTCCGTCACTCTTGATTAAGTGTCATATCATGCTCAGAGTAATTGCCTTAATTAGCTATTGAGCAGTTTTCAGGGTTAATGGGACAACAGGTTGGTAGCGAAAGTTCTGGAAGCTAATGGTTTTACTTTCATCTTCTCTAAATAATTTGATTAACAGTAGAAAGAAACAGATCCCTCTTGTTTGTTATTACAGAATCAATTTCATGGCTGGATGAGCTTTCTCTTGACACTGTTATTTGTTGGCAAAGAACAGTCCTTGCTCAAAGACCACCAAGCCGCCAGACAAATTCTGCAAATCTGGCTTGCTCACAAGAAACCATCTTCAATGGTTTTCTTTCTTAGTTGGTAATAGTTTTCATCACTCTACTGTTTGTGTCTAGAAGACAGACAGCTAAGTCCATTAAAAAATTTGTAGAATGTTCTTTTAAATAGAGTGGCTCTCTGGTGAAATATTTGAGGAGTAGGACACTGAGGATAATTATGTAGAGATTATGCTGCCAAGTAAAGACAAATGAATGGTGCTTATGAAATTGTAGTCTGAAAACCTGATGGGAAATTGTAACATTTCTTTAGTGAAATATATATCTGGCGGATCGACATACATATGTTACCATCAAATGCATATGTTTTATGCTATTGGAATGTATTTACATTAAAGCTGAGATTTTATCTTTCCTTTGTCATGTCTGTTAAGATCATTAGTATCTCAGTAGAGACTTTTTTGATTTGTCAGAAGTCATCATGACAAACTCCACTGTCACTCTAGTGCATCACAAAAAGTCTATCCTCTCCACTTGAGTGTTTGGCGAACTTTTAATGGCTTCTGTGACCACAGCCTCTCCATAAACACCTTATTTTAAAGCTCTACTGTCTGTCTATTCTCTCCTACATTAATATTAAGAATTGGCCTTCACAGGCACTGAAAATGCAATTTCCTCTTTAATCTTGTGTGCAGAGGGAAAAAAATTATATGAGAATATATGAGTAACAAATAATAGCATAAATAAATAGATTCAACATAATTAAACCATTTCATAATGCAGATGTGAGTATATATATATATATATATATATATATATATAGTATCACTCATTACTATGGTGGCTGGTTAGGACCGGAAAACTTAGCATGGTACAGAAAGCTTTTGTCATTTGTAACTTTGTTTGTCACGTCTTACCTACAATATATTTAATGTGGTATGATAAGTGCAAGAGAAGAGGAGCGATGATTCATTCTCTCCCCTATGAACTCCTGAGTGTATGATATAATTTCCTGATTTTTAAACACTACAGCAAAGGATATTAACCAGCACTAGCTCATTAGCTTTTGCAGGAGTGATGCCTGAAGTGATGTTCCACTTGAGCAAGTTGTTCTACTCTTCAGATATTTAGGTTTTCACATCCGATAGGTGTAACACAGCTAGACAAGCAGGGACTTGTAGGTAAGTTCACTTTAACGTTTTGCCATGAGAGAGGTGCTGTTGCTCCCATCTGCATTTCTGATAGCTTGTGAAAATGAACACGAAGCCCATTGTTAAGTCCTAGCTGTGTTGAGGAACAGGCATGTGGAGGGTTGTCCAGTTTCTCCAATTTTATGGCCAGTCTTCTGCCAATGTACGTCAGATCTGTCATCTTGGGCCAAACAAGCGGTCTAAATCTGGGTTCTGGATACATGAGTGATGAGTGTGAGTAATGAACGACCTCACTGTGACGTTTCGTCTGAAGCTCAATTGAGCAGATGCACCAAACGCTGCAGGATCCGTCTGTGTCCATCTGGTGTGATGGCTTACACTTGGCAGGTTAATTTGGCTCAGAAA
Source organism: Sinocyclocheilus grahami (assembly GCF_001515645.1). Classification (NCBI taxonomy): domain Eukaryota; kingdom Metazoa; phylum Chordata; class Actinopteri; order Cypriniformes; family Cyprinidae; genus Sinocyclocheilus; species Sinocyclocheilus grahami. The sequence continues at coordinate 1,654,619 of NW_015505462.1, forward strand.
GAAAACTTTAAAATGTAATGATTAAAAACACACAAAGCTAAAACTCAACTTTTGGAGATACGAGCTAGCGATATGCAGAACTACATTTTTGTTTTCAAAATCAGTCTTAAAAAAGACTCACAGTTTACTCTTTTAGCAATGAACATTGTTTTGTGACTTATTTTAATTAGCTTGTATTGTATCTATATTAGTTTTATTGTGCACTTGTTTGTATTTTTACAGGAGTCAGATAATGTTCCTAATTACATGCTTGCCATCTGTTGATCTTAATGGTCGAATGTGTTGCAAAAACTGTTTTATAAATTATAAAGTGGATAAATTTAGAATTCATTTAATAGTTGCACCACTTTTGTGGGCAACTATAATGGAGTATGCCGCATTTGTAAAACTCTTCCTAATACATTTGTGGGTGTGTTTTGCGCTGTTACCTGATTGAGTAGTAATAGTAATGGGTCACTCATGAACAATTTGCTTATTTAGAACAATTCTTTTATATGTCTCACGTTGGAGTGAAAAGTTGCCTCAGAGAATGATTCATTCATTGTTTTTGTGATCACACATGCACAACATCCTTTCTTTCATGATCAAAATGAAGGTGAACTAATTAATTGATTGATTAGTTTGTTGATTGGGCTTTGTACAGGAAACAGATGTGGTTGTAAGGGTAGCTGTGATATTTTACTGTGACTGGTTTTATGTCCGGAAGGCATATTTGCGTTGAGGAAAACAACCTTCCAGACTAGGGAGGTCAATTGTAGGGCTTGACAATAAGGACTACCCGATAGCCCGGGGCCAGTGTGAAAGATGCTCAGGACAGTTGACGAATTTGTCACTGGCCCAATTGGGCCACTGCTGCATCGTCATGAAAGTTTATCATTTGCATATGTTTTTGAGCCTTGCTAATTTAAAAATTCTAGCGATTTTAAAACATTCAAGTAAGATGCGAAAGACAACTCCATTCAGTACTCGCGTGTTCTGTGTGTACAGCGCACACAGAGAGACTCGTCTTTAGCAGACAAATACATATGTGTGTGTCAAAAAACTTTGTAGCTTTAACGATGATTCATCTATATTTAATTTATACAGTGGAGTACAGATGCGCCAATCGACTGGCCATTTTTTGTTTTATTTCAATCGATATCTTTTCCGGACTTGCACAAACTACATGCAATCATTTTTCAAAATGTAATTTGTGTGGAAATATGATGAAGTGTGTAAACGGCCGTTAACAGAGGCCAGAGATGCTGAAGACGGACGTAAAGAGGAGCAAATAGTACTGTAGCAGACAGAGCAAGATCACTGTTCACAATGCGCCAGATATTGGAAGAAAATCCTAAATATTGAATTGGGGGTCTCTGAGGAGAACCTGCTGTCAGAGAGTGAATTTTCATTCTCATTCAGCCCGTCTGCTGTTTTTCCTAAAGCATAATTTCATTTGTGTCTTTATATTCAGTTGTGCTATTGCTTGCAGTTTATTCATTTGTTCTTATTTACTGACTTTTCACTTGTCTTTAATAATGTTTGAACTTTATATTTGTTAGGCTAGTAGTTTTTGCTGTGGTACTGAAATTGGAATCGAGAATTGTAAAATTTAACTGGTATCTAAAATTTTGGTGTCATATAAACTTATTTATAAGAATAAAATATAACGTGGGTCAAAAACAATGATAACAGCAACTATTAGATTTTTTTGTGGCAGGGCCAGTAAAAATTTTGGCAGGCCAAGTAAAAAAACACCACCTATGCAAAAACAACTCATTTGAGATGCAGTTGAGTGGTGAATTAATCATTATTAATTCTCATTATTTGTTTTTGGCTGGAATTGTCACAATTTCCTCAGATACAATGATGAATAAGTCGATGGTCATCGATGTGTTGGGGGCTATTGAAAAATTAACAAGGTAATTTAACTCAAATTGATCAAATGACTTGAATACAGATTCTTTCATTTTGCTGTACAAGATTCAAAGATTAAAATCAGAAAAATTTAATGATTTTCCCATCGCTATAACAGCGGCCACGGTTCATTTTTGAGGGCTGTTTCTAAAATGATCAAATGGGACACTTAGTGAGACACTTCCAAACCTTTTTCACTTCTGAACTATGTTGATTTAATAAATCATAAATCAGCCCAGGTGCCAGTTAGTAATAAGCATTTTGCAGAGGATTTCTTCCGTGTCTATGGTTACAGTTTCCTATTGGATCGATCATCTATCCAGTCATGGTTGTCCTGAGGAGAACATAAAGGTTTTTCATAATCATGATCAGGACCGCTTGTGAATCGATTGTCTGATGTTGCTGTTATTGTGATTTCATTTCATGCACCTTGATTGTGTAATAGGTGTATTGATTGATTGATCAACAAATTGGCTGATTGAAGCAGTTGATTGTTCAGGTCCATGTTCACCTACGTTCATTTTAGCGGTTCAGGACCGTTCTGTGGGATAACCTCTAATGCTAAACCATTGCTTCTGGCTAAAATACAAGTCCATAATCCATAATAAATTTTCTTATTTTTCTTCCTCCAGTGAAAAAGTCCATCCCCTGTAGTCCGCTCACATCAAAATCCACTGACATGTTTGTTTAGAATGGTTTTGGACTGTTTTTGCTTGTAAATGGTTTGATCTGTGCATATTTCTCTCCTGATTCAGACGAGACATCTTTAAACTTGTGGATTATTGTGATGTTTTTGTGATGTCATCATTAGGCTAATTGGAACAGAGTAATTAAAATGTGAGGTGGCTAGAGTTAAGGATTCATACTTTAACAACTATTAAAGCTGATCTTTGAAATAGGAAGAGGACTGAAAATGATATTTGACGTTTTAAAAGCATTTATGGAAATTTACTATAAATCTCTAGTAGTTCAGCAATCAGAGAACTGATTTCATCCGAAATAAATCTGGCAGTTGAAATATATTGTGTGGAATTGGACATGTCGGTATCTTTTCCAGAACACAAAATAATTCATGACACCCTCGTAAAATCCACAGCTCCTAAATCAATAACACCAGACGAGGCAGGTGTTTCATTATTCACAAGAAAACAGTGTCACTTATTATGTACACATCTGTGACATGGTAACAGATACTGAATATTCGGTTACACTTTACTTGAAGGGGTGTGCATAAGACTGACATGACACCTTCATAATCATGACATGACACCTACATAATCATGACATGACACATGTCATGAATATGACAGGGTTTTTATGCATGTTTATGACTGTCATTAAGTGTCATTCACTCAGTTATGTAATTTTTAATGCAAAGATGACATTGCTTAAGATGTCTTTGTTATGGGCTATGGTTAGGGGTAAGGGTAGGGGTAGGGTTAGGTCAAATAATGTCATATTTGCATTAAAAGTGACATAACTGAGCGAATGACACTCAATGACAGTTGTCATAAACATGCATAAAACCTCCTTCATATTCATGACATGTGTCATGTCATGATTATGAAGGTGTCATGTCAGTCTTATGCACACCCCTTCAAGTAAAGCGTTACCATATTACTTAATGGCCTGGCAGTAAGATGCTTGCAAACTGTTGTCATTGCTAATACTTCAAAAATCATGCAGCTTATAAGAGAGAGGTGCTTTTATTTTTCTAAGGGATCAGAGCTACAGATTTCATCTGGTGGACAAACAAATGGGTCAAAAATCTACTAGACTTTCACTAAAAGTAGGTATAGCAGAGATCTGGGGGATGGGCTCTTTTGACTTGTAAGCAACCACCGAGCAATATGGAAATTGTTTAACAATGTACCAACAACTACTCAAAACACCTCAGCAACTACCAAGAACACACTCAACCACCAAGATGACCTTAGCAACCTACCCAGCACTGTCTTTATGTATGTATGTATATATATATATATATATATATATATATATATATATATATATGACCTCACAGTATAATCTAAACTGCCATGTCCATGAAGCTGAAGTCCTTCCATGTAACCAGAAGATTTTATGCCATCTCAGCATACTTTTTAAGGCATAGCTGTTGGAACAGAAATGAATGCCTAGAGCAAGACTGCCTTGTCTGCTAAAGAATTCACTAGTCTGTGCCCATCACCCATAACCGCATCAGAGCAAAACTAGGTCAGCCCTTCCTTTTACGGATCAACCAGATCACTTCAGTGTGCTTGTGAAACTGCTGCTCTATTCTCCAGGCTCTTACTCAGCCCCCAACCCCTTCACTACTCCCTTTGTCCTTCCCTTGCCTTGCCTATATATCTATTCCCTGCACAAAATCTGTGTGTGTGCATAACCTTCACTTCATTGCTACCATTCCTTTCGTTGCTTTTTGTCTGCCTGCAGAGTACAGGGTTTCTGGATTTTTACGCTCAAATTTAAGACCTTTTTAAGACATTAAGACCTGCACAAATAAAATGAATACCATATGAGCAGGGTAGGGCAATGTCTATAGTACCATATTAAACTGTAAATTACTGTAAAAAGCATAACTTACAGTTCAGATACAAGTTGTCACAAAAACAAAAAGTTTTATAAAATGATCAACTTTACATTTCAGCCTTTAAACCATTTTTAAGAAAATAGATGAGTCAAAAGATTTAATTCTTATATTAATTTAAACAATTATTATCAATAAATTATTATATCAATTAAATAACATAGATTTTTTTATAATGCATTGTCTTCTTATCGATCCACCAGTTCACATTTAAAGCTCTGCCTGTTTGCAGGGTAAAAACATGGGTCGATTTTTGCATTTGTCTGAACTCTGAACAAAACAACAGTTTTATTGAAAATGCTCATGCATTCTCTGACAGCAGGTGGAGCATTTGGTAGAAATATAACAGTTTCCCCGGTAACGCTGTACACACCGGACTTTGAATGTGCAGCGCTCATGTTCATTTCATGAAATCATAGCCTTTTGAAGTTTAATCGTCACTTTCAGCCATATCACAATTCTGGTCTTTCCGTCCCCAAATTTAAGACCTCTTGAAATCATAATTGAGACTTTCTTGTACAATTTAAGACTTTTAAGGCCTTAAATTTGATACAACTAAATTTAATACTTTTTAAGACCCACGAAACCCTGAGAGTAAGAGGCCAGAAGAGTTGTGATCAATCCATATTAAACTGAGACAGTTAAGCAGCTGATGTTGCTTTGGAATTAGTGAGTCTTTTGTATGGACAGGGTTACTTTTAATCAGAATGTGTGTAAAGGCTTCAAAAAACAGTGCACCATGTTACAGTTTTTCTCGATTGCTAACACACTATAACTGATTAATTTGGCCCAATTTTCCAAACCATTCATACAGTTCTCAAAACAAAGACACGTTTCTCAAAACTTTTAACACATTTCACCTGTTTGCACACGTGTTTCAATTTGCTCAGCGTTTTCTGCAAAACTCTTCACAAAAACACATAATTTTGCACAGGTTTAACCATGTTCTCATTCAGAAAACACAAACACACAATATAATTAACTCAAGCATCAAAAAATGAACTCAAACAGCACACATTTATCCACGTGTGAACATTCAGTAGCAAAACTGATGACACACAGGTTAGAATCTCAGAATGATATGAACAAGAGCGCACTGAGTTTTGGAAAATGAATCCTGGTAGTGGGAGACAAAGAGGAATTGGAGGGGAAAATAAAAAACGAAGGGGATGAGGTCAAATTTCATTTGTTCCTGTTGAAATTCAAAGCACTATTGTTGACCATGTTCTTCTGCATGGACTGACCATGAGGGAAGTTGGCCTACAGGCTCATCTAAAAGGTTTCAATGCTACTTACACAATACACTTACAATATAATTACAGTACATAGCAGCAGTACTTCAGATGAGAGAACTTTCATTATTCTATGTACAGTAAATACTGTAGCACATGAATACAGTACACCCTCAAACTCATTACTGTTGGATTTATTTGTTGCCAAGTAGTCCTTACATGTACTCTATTTTTGCAGAACTGAGAGACGACTGTCTAGGGGAGGCAGAGAAGTCTTTTGTCAGAAGACTAAGAAACTGGTAGGATACTACCAATACTGTAATGCAATTTGGCATTTTTATCCAATAAGGATAAAAATGTATCCATATTTTGAATTACACATTACATTATGTTGTGTTTTAGGATTGAAGGAAATACACAATCCACAATCTTAATGGAAAAGGTAGTACTGGTTATTTTATATATATAAAAATATATATATTATTTACTGCCACATGGAGTATGTATGGCCAAAAATGTGAAAGGGGTCATTCAAGGCGCATTCAGGGTGCATTCAAGACTCGCAAGTAAACACCCACTGCTATGATTGGCTAACAGTTTCGCTTATTAAAATAACAGATGGACACTGCTGTGACGTACTCTGAAAACAACATGGGTTATTTGGGTTAAAAACGTATAAATACTCAGTAGGCTATATATCAAATGATCTGGAACAGACAATGCAATAGTGGTAAAAACAATTTTATTCACATTTATGTGTTGTGACATTACTGTTGGATCAATTCTAGTCAGACTCAGCGCTGCATCATCGTTTACTTTCAGTCTCTCTGAAAAGCCTGCATCATACGGTCTTCTTTAAAAATGAATCCGTAGCAAAGTAAAGCAAACAATCAAAAGTGTTTCACCGACGCGATCTGGAGCTCTTTGCTAATTATTATTAAGTTATTAAGTATTTCCTCTTTTCCTACTACAAGTGCGTATCAGTGGGCGGGGCTTAAGAGGCAGTGATGTAGAAGCAGGCGTTGATCTTCTCCTGCGGAGGCGGTGCTTAGCCACACTATTACATCATAAAGTGGCACATTCCAAA
>NW_015505462.1:1670122-1676701 GCF_001515645.1 Sinocyclocheilus grahami
CAGCCCCCATGAAGCATCATGCACCTCTGGCCTATGAATAGTGCCAAAAGCCTCATCTGGGTCAGACTCACTCTGTAGAGACTAAATAATTGAATCCTTATTTTCTCTTCCACTTCTCTCGTTTTCCTCTTATTCTCGATCTTTCTCTCTTGCTTCCATCAGATCAGCCCTCCCCATCATCTTGTTCTCTTTGTCAAACGGTAATAACTAAAATGAGTCATGTAATGGAAGAAAAAAAAACTGAAATGTAACATGTCGTTCAAATAGGAAGCTAAGTTTGGAGCTGTTACATAAGCCGTCACTGCTTGGTGTAGACAAATGAGAGAGGGGAGGTAAAGAGAAAGATGGTGAGACATGAGAGGAGGACAAGGAAGAGCAAACGAAGCTGCTGAATGGTGATGGCTGCAGTGTATAAACTCTCAAAGCATACCAACTACATACTTCAGTAGTGTGGTCTGAGATATTATAAGGGGAGTAATGCTAAAAGCCACTTGTAGGAGATGGACCTGTTGTATATGAATGGGAGAAATAGTAACTGTAAATGTGATGAGTGGCGCTAAAAGGTTAATGCTCTATCGAGTTTGAAAATAACTTAGCACCTTCGCTAAACCCAACCCTAAACCTAAACCCTAAAGGCAAATGTGATATTGTCACAAACACCAGCTGGAGTGCCCTTGATGGACACCAGAGGGCACTCCATCCCAGACTACTGCCACTCTATCAAGGACTTCATTCCCCATAATCCTCTGCCTGGTCTCAGCAGCACTCATTGTTTGCACCTGTGTCTCATTAGCCTTGTTAGCTCACCCTATATAAGCCCAGTTCTCTCTGTCAGTCATTGCTAAGTCTTGTGTGTGTCACAACTGCATTTCCTAGCCTTTTATCCAGGTTCGCCCATGTCTTGGTTCCTGGTTTTTGATTCCCTTATCGTGGACTTCTCTGTTTGCCTCAGCCCCGAACTCTGTCTTTGTTTGGATTATTTATTGTGTGTGACCTTTGCCTGTTTTTGGATTACATTTGTGGATTACCCCTTCAGTAAATACTGTTGTACAAAAGGCTCGGCTGTCTCTAAGTCACGGATTATTCTGACCAATCAGAATGTTCAGCGCGGCTGCAATGTCACCACGGAAGGCGGAGCTGAATCACAGGCTAAAGAGAGACACAGCAAATGTGAGAAGATAGAGTTTGGCAGCGGTATTCTAGTTCATTCAGAGTTACTTTAAAGACCACATTGACTTCGAGTTTATACTGGGTTACAGTGTGCGTACATGTGAAGTAAGTGATCAGCTGTTGTTCTTGTACCGATTGAGGAGTGGCCGGTTGGCATGGCGCTGCCTGTATTGCCTGCTCGATTCAGTGCATTCGCGAGGATTTCGGTGATCTTCCTCGTTGTGAGATACTTATATGCTGTACATTGTGTTATTATTGAATATTAACCTTATCATTGTGTGTGCGCGTTATGCGACGGTTCTTGTTTGCATGTAGCAATCATCCAATTAGTCCATATCCAGGCATGTTACCCTGCCCTCGTACTGCATTCATGTGCGGATAGCGCCACTTGTGGACATTTAGAGCATAAGCGCCCATGTTAAATAGTGTAATATAGCATGGTTATATTTATATTGGGTGCTGTTTAGTGTTTTAATGTTTATTGTGGAACATTTGTATATTTATATAATTAAGTTTATTTCTCTTGTTTAATCCATTTCAGAAAACCACATCCATGTATACCCACAAAGCTTTCAGTAAATCAGACATCAACCAACTCGATTGAGTGCTTCTCTTCAATTAAGAAACCATCTCACTCAGTCCTGACAGACTGCCTACTGTGTTTCACACCCCCATACTACAACCAACGAACCCTTCACTTCAGGTAGGGGTAGGGTTAGGTCAAATAATGTCATATTTGCATTAAAAGTGACATAACTGAGCGAATGACACTCAATGACAGTTGTCATAAACATGCATAAAACCTCCTTCATATTCATGACATGTGTCATGTCATGATTATGAAGGCGTCATGTCAGTCTTATGCACACCCCTTCAAGTAAAGTGTTACCAAATATTCTGACACAATCCTAATTAGGATGTGGAAATGATTTGGGGAGTGTTATTTGTTAGTTGGGAAATCCTAGTCTCTCACACATGCACATTTCAGCTCTCTCTTTTTGCAGACTGGAGAGAGTTCACGGCCACCATAGGTCTGTAAATTCTAGATTTTGCCAGGGAAGGGGGGAGAATTGTAGAGCGGTAATCCAGTTTTTGCGACAGAGAATGAAAACGATCGTTCAGCTTCAGTCCTGGTAATCCCTTGAAATAACAAGCTTATGTACCAGAGCTTCCATAATTTTATCTAGAATCTTTCATACAGTGGCATTAGAATGACATCAAAGCTGGATCAGTAATTCACGGATCCAGCAAATCAATAGACAGATGATTCGTATTCATTCTTAATACACGGCAGAGTGCAGCATGGGCTAAAGCTGGTGTTTGTGGCTCAGGTAGGGTTTTCCTGAGATAAATGGTCTTGTCTGATGTTCATATCACTTTGCTTTGAGCTTTATATGTAAAATAGATAATGTTCAAAAGTTAGGGTCAGTCAATTTGATAAAAAAAAAAGAATGAACTTTTTATTCGCAGTGATATATTAAATTGATCAAAAGTGACAGGAAAGACATTTACAGTGTTAAAAAAGATTTTGATTGACATGTGTCATGTCATGATTATGAAGGCGTCATGTCAGTCTTATGCACACCCCTTCAAGTAAAGTGTTACCAAATATTCTGACACAATCCTAATTAGGATGTGGAAATGATTTGGGGAGTGTTATTTGTTAGTTGGGAAATCCTAGTCTCTCACACATGCACATTTCAGCTCTCTCTTTTTGCAGACTGGAGAGAGTTCACGGCCACCATAGGTCTGTAAATTCTAGATTTTGCCAGGGAAGGGGGGAGAATTGTAGAGCGGTAATCCAGTTTTTGCGACAGAGAATGAAAACGATCGTTCAGCTTCAGTCCTGGTAATCCCTTGAAATAACAAGCTTATGTACCAGAGCTTCCATAATTTTATCTAGAATCTTTCATACAGTGGCATTAGAATGACATCAAAGCTGGATCAGTAATTCACGGATCCAGCAAATCAATAGACAGATGATTCGTATTCATTCTTAATACACGGCAGAGTGCAGCATGGGCTAAAGCTGGTGTTTGTGGCTCAGGTAGGGTTTTCCTGAGATAAATGGTCTTGTCTGATGTTCATATCACTTTGCTTTGAGCTTTATATGTAAAATAGATAATGTTCAAAAGTTAGGGTCAGTCAATTTGATAAAAAAAAAGAAATGAACTTTTATTCAGCAGTGATATATTAAATTGATCAAAAGTGACAGGAAAGACATTTACAGTGTTAAAAAGATTTTGATTCCAAATTAATGCTGTTCTTTAAACTTTATATTCTTCAAATAATCCTGTGATTTTGTAGAAAATCAGTTTCTACAAAAATATTAAGCAGCACAAATGTTTTTGATATTCATAATAAGAAATGTTTCTTAAGCACCAAATCAGCATATTAGACTGATTTCTGAAAGATCATGTGACACTGAAGACTGGCAGCTTTGCCATCACAGGAATACATTACAGAAATAAATTACATTTTAAAATGTATTTAAATAGAAAACAGTTATTTTAAATTGTAATATTTCCCAATATTAATATTTTTCTGTATTTTTGATCAAATAAATGCAGCCTAGGTGAGCATTTTTTAAAATAAAGTGCTGCCAATTTGTATAGTTAAACTCTGTTCAGTTTATTTTACATCACTGTGAAGGCATTTTACAGTCTGTTTTTGCATCAGGGATTTAATGACTGACTCCCTGAATGAACTGTTGACGGTGTTCTGAAATAGTGTCAGGGAAAATAAACTCATTTGGGGTTACAAGAATTGTAATTATGTCTGCTGAAGCTCTGCAGTAATCCCTCTATTAATAAAGTTTTAATTATACTTAACAGCTGAATTGAGTATACATTGTTCCTTCTAGGATGTTTTGTTTACTGAATCGCAAGATTCGTCTCCAGAGCCTTCATTTAACAAAATAATTTCCTAAATAAAGGTGTACTCAGTAATGTTTTTATCATTAAAAAAGTTTTATACATAAAGAAAAAAAGCACTTTTGAGAAATCTTAGAATAATGTTTGCTTAATGCTTAGTTTAATTCTGTGAGTGGCCCCCGGTTATTATCTCAGAAATAAAAAATGGTTATTGCAGATTTTTAAAGATGTTTAAAAATATCTTGGCAGTCTTATATGAAAGATGGTAAAAATCCAACCTGGTCTCATAAAAATACGTACCTCTGGGTACTTTTCTGCAACACCATTTCTACATACCTTACTGCACGTTTCGCCGCAGTTTCAAAGAGAAATGTCCACTGAGTGGCGCTAAAACACGGGTTCAATACGTGAACCCTGGCACGTTTTTATTACGTTGATATAGGTACGTATTGCTGTGTTTTTATTATGTTGCTTCAAGTACGTATTGCGGCGGTTCAGAATTCAAATATCCGGTGACTGTCACTAAAAGTTAATGCTCTATCGTGTTGGAAATATGCCCTACACCAAACCAAACCCTAAATCTATAGTGTTAACAAATACAAAACTGATATAAAAACGCATTTGTTGATGCAACTGTGCCATTTAAACTTCCTTATATGCAGATTTGGACTGTTTTGTCGAACCGTAGTTACTCAGGATTCTAACTGGAGCTCCTCACCTCTCAAGTACGTCTCCGTACTCCGTGACCAAACAAACCTACCGTCTATGAAAACCCATAGATATGAAGCTGGATATGTGATGCTAACATTCAAAAGCATCAGTTTTCAAATCTCCCAGCATATTAAAATAGTTTTGAAGTCATAACATAATATTCTTCAAGTAACTGTGCGAAAATTACACTTTATTAATCAAAACTGTAAATTTGTGTGAAAAGTATTAAAAGGTGTCGGAGTTTTACTGCCTCTAGTGTTCATTTCTTTTGGAAACTGCAGTGATATGTACGCGTCTTGCGAAAATTGCCACCAGGTACGTTTTTGCCATGAGACCAGGTAGCAACAATCATAGTAGATATTAGCTTCAGTTTCTTGTTCACACTGGAAATGGTCAAGTTAAGCGTAGTACATTGTATGATACATTATTCCTTGTATATACATAAAAAATATAAATATAAATATATATATTTATTAATACATTTATTTTGAAGTTTATAAAACTGTGTGGTATTAGGCAGAGAAAACACACTGGCTGAAAAGGATCTAAACAAAAGATCCTGTGTGAAATTGGAAACAAATAAAAAGAAAACTTCACAAGTTGCTTCCACAAAACATTCATTTGTGTTGCTCATTTGGTTGAGTGACCTTCTTGTGCGTCACTGGATTTGTGCAGTGGTGATAAACAACGAGCTCTCCTATAGGAAAAGATTACAATAGCTTAGTCAAGACAGGAAAATAATACAAAAGCCAAACAGGCAAACAGCAGTCAGAGTGCTACAGTATAGGAGAAAGACAGAGGAGGAGAGGGGGTGAAGGAAGAGGGCGGTTAAAGAAGTGCTCTGCAGCATGGATGCTCTGAGGTAATTAGGCTCGTCGGAGTCAGACCCAGTCTGGCTCAAGGACACAGCCTAGAAGCACAGACATAATTTCCTCCTGCATGCTGCCACTAAAATTTCTGCTCACTGAGGAGAGGACAGTGAGAAAGACACGTGTTCATTTTAGGGGCTGTTTGATGGCATGTGTCTGGCTTTGCAACAGGGTCAGAAATAAAGGGAGGCTTAGGCCAAAAAAAAAAGCAATGAAAATGACAAAAGCTGTAATTGCAGAAATGACTATGTGGTGAACAGAACACACCAAAAAAGTAAGTATATGTAATTTTCTCTGGAATCGTTTTTTGTTATACATTTGTTAAATTCATTATATCTGAACTTTGTCCTGATATATTTATTTGATTAAAAAAAACACACTAAAAAGAGAATATTGTGAAATTGTTTTACCATTTATAATAACTGTTAATAATTTATTTCTGTGATGGTAAAGCTGAATTTTCAGCAGCCGTTACTCAAGTGTCACATGATCCTTCAGAAATAATTTTAATATTCTAATTTGGTGTTTTTTTTTCAAAAAAATCTTATCAACCCAAAATTTTTGCATGGTAGTGTATGTACAGGATCCATCCACATGTTATTGTAAACTCAAGAAATATCCATGAGCAAAATGGAGAAAGAAACGGCTTAAAATTATTCATTTTAGTTTGTGTCATACTAACCTGAGATTGTCTTTGAATAGACCCCCTGCTCATCCTTCCTCAGATAAAAGACAGACAACTTACTAAAATTTTTTTTTTTTTGTGGAGACAGGGTTATCTCATGCAAGCTCTTGGAAAAATTCTGTGGTCATCTTGTCGACGAGGATGAAACTGCTGTCCAGGGGAAGTTCATACTCAAGGTGGCACAAGATATATATATATATATATATATATATATATATACAGTGGGACAAAAAAGTATTTAGTCAGCCACCAATTGTGCAAGTTCTCCCAC
>NW_015505462.1:1676821-1680617 GCF_001515645.1 Sinocyclocheilus grahami
ATAAGTATTTGGTCACCTACAAACAAGCAAGATTTCTGGCTCTCACAGACCTGTAACTTCTTCTTTAAGAGGCTCCTCTGTCCTCCACTCGTTACCTGTATTAATGGCATCTGTTTGAACTCGTTATGAGTATAAAAGACACCTGTCCACAACCTCAAACAGTCACACTCCAAACTCCACCATGGCCAAGACCAAAGAGCTGTCAAAGGACACCAGAAACAAAATTGTAGACCTGCACCAGGCTGGGAAGACTGAATCTGCAATAGGTAAGCAGCTTGGTGCGAAAAAATCAACTGTGGGAGCAATTATTAGAAAATGGAAGACACACAAGACCACTGATAATCTCCCTCGATCTGGAGCTCCACGCAAGATCTCACCCCGTGGGGTCAAAATGATCACAAGAACTGAGCAAAAATCCCAGAACCACACGGAGGGACCTAGTGAATGACCTGCAGAGAGCTGGGACCAAAGTAACAAAGGCTACCATCAGTAACACACTGCGCCGCCAGGGACTCAAATCCTGCAGTGCCAGACGTGTCCCCCTGCTTAAGCCAGTACATGTCTGAAGTTTGCTAGAGAGCATTTGGATGATCCAGAAGAGAATTGGGAGAATGTCATATGGTCAGATGAAACCAAAATAGAACTTTTTGGTAAAAACTCAACTTGAGGAGAAAGAATGCTGAGTTGCATCCAAAGAACACCATACCTACTGTGAAGCATGGGGGTGGAAACATCATGCTTTGGGGCTGTTTTTCTGCAAAGGGACCAGGACGACTGATCCGTGTAAACAAAAGAATGAATGGGGCCATGTATCGTGAGATTGAGTAAAAACCTCCTTCCATCAGCAAGGGCATTGAAGATGAAACATGGCTGGGTCTTTCAGCATGACAATGATCCCAAACACACCACCCGGGCAACGAAGGAGTGGCTTCGTAAGAAGCATTTCAAGGCCCTGGAGTGGCCTAGCCAGTCTCCAGATCTCAACCCCATAGAAAATCTTTGGAGGGAGTTGAAAATCCATGTTGCCCAGCGACAGCCCCAAAACATTACTGCTCTAGAGGAGATCTGCATGGAGGAATGGGCCAAAATACCAGCAACAGTGTGTGAAAACCTTGTGAAGACTTACAGAAAAAGTTTGACCTCTGTCATTGCCAACAAAAGGTATATAACAAAGTATTGAGATGAAATTTTGTTATTGACCAAATACTTATTTTCCACCATAATTTGCAAATAAATTCTTTAAAAATCCTACAATGTGATTTTCTGGATTTTTTTCTCATTTTGTCTCTCATAGTTGAGGTATACCTATGATGAAAATTACAGGCCTCTCTCATCTTTTTAAGTGGGAGAACTTGCACAATTGGTGGCTGACTAAATACTTTTTTTCCCCACTGAATGTGTGGCCTATGCAATTTAAATTCCCCCTGAATTGGCACCATTTCACTTCATAAATTGTGTATTTTGCTCATCCCTCATAGACATGATCTCTTGTTACCAAGCACTGAGAAAGTAGAAAATAAAAGAAAAGGGAGGGAAAGGTGTAGTTCATTAAAGCCTGAACTAGGTGCTTCAGAGTTGTGAGTCGTCCTGATGGAGCATGCTTAGAGACATGTAAATGAGTGGGTAATGGTTGTCAGGTTCTGACAGCTTTAAATATCCTTTTAGTTCTCTGAGCTTATCTGTCATTAAAAAAAACCTTTAGAGAGCAGGCACAGACAGCTGAGGAAGCATGGCACATCATTATCAAAAAATGGTGGGATTCTCTCTCTGTCGGGCCGTGCATCTGAGACTCACCCCTGGCCGTGCAAACAGTGCTCTGCCTGTCAGGAGAACAAAACATGCACTGCCACAACCATGTTTTTTTATTGCCAATCACACACTCGCGACATCACCTCCACACAGGAAGCATGTGTAAGACTGGGGTTGATTTGGACTTATGCAACACACAATCATACAACTGCCTTATCAGGATGTGATGTGAGTCAGGGCTGTTTTATGTGATTACTCCTCCTTTATGTGATTAACATGTGCATTCCATTTTTTGCTCTCTCACATCTGTTTTCTTTCTTGTATGTGGGGAGTGGTGTTAAGCTAACTAAAGATGTTTTAAAAAAAGCTGTAATCTGTTACATATTGTACACTTGTATACTGTCAAATATTTTATATATACTGTATATATATATATATATATAATGATATAATAATATATATGGCCAAAATTATTAGAACACTAGTATTTTCAGCAGCTAAATAATGGTTTTAAGTCAGTTATTTCTATCTTTTGCAGTAGTGTGTCAGTAGGAAATATCAGTTTTCATTTCCAAACTTTCATTTTGCCATTAATTGTAATAATCCAGTGAGATTTTTCTTTGCACAAGGAGTCTGACAGCAGCTAGTGCTCCACAGAGATCTGGTCTCACCATCATCCAGTCCGTCTGGAATGACTTGAAGAAATGGACCAAACTCAGACAGACTAAATCCAGAAGAACTGTGACAACGTCTCCAAGATGCTTTAGAGAGCATAGAAGTCAGTGCAAAGTAAAAGTAATGCAAGTCAGTGCAAAGTACCCACAATGACAAAAAAGTGTGCTTGTGAATATATTTAGCTATAGTTTTGTACAAAATTGTAAACAAAATGTATAGAACAAATATGTAAAAACGTTTCTTTGGAGACTCTCAGGAACATTTAATTCAACTGGAATAACAATAAATAGAACTAGAACTAAATACGTTTTTGTGGTTTTCTTTAATTATTATTGTAAATTAGCTAAACATTTCCTTTGATTAGGATAGGTCAGGGTGAGTCTGTAGAAGTCTATGGGATGTGCACATTTAGATAAAAATGAATATATTTTGATGCATCTCTCTGTGTGTGTGTGCGTGCGTGCGAGAGAGAGAGAGAAATTTGTGCTAATGATTCTCAGAGACAATAAATAAACAAGCAGCATGATTACCTGGTGGTGTTAAACTATCACACACAGACCAGTTACTGACTGACTAAAGTTGAAAACGAGTTTAATGTGTTTACAATTGTGCCTTAAGCATATTGTGATCAGTACCATCTAATAGTGTGAATCACTCCAGTCCCACGGCCCGACAACTTCAATACCAGATGCACAGAAAACTCCCACAGGTCCCTGAGGTCCAACTCTGTAAGATGCAGGTTGTTGTGCTCTTTAAGGTCACTGCAGTTAACCTCTGTTCAGTGTCTAGTCTGCAGAATCCAGCTGCCCCCTTGGGATAAACAGGAAAGGCAGGAGAGACAGAAGTTGCTTGTGACACCTGTCCATAACTCCTGTGGCACTGGCCAAATGCCCAGCCAATGAAAACACCGTCCGAATGTCCCACATAAACGAGAAGCTGGCTGAAGAAATCGAAAGGGAGTGAATGACATGGGGGCACCAGAATGAATTTTGTCAGGTCATTTAAACTGCTTTGTTTCCCAAAATAGTCCCAATTTACAGCAATCCCTAGCTGCAAATCAAACAGGGGGAATGAGAGATTTGGAAACAAAGAGTTAGAGGAAACAAAGACAGAGAGGACTAAAGGGAGGAGGGGGCGAGAGAAAAATGAAGTGGAGCAAAAGACAGATTTGACTTTAATGGAAGAAATTCAGCTGGGGCAATTTCTTGCTTTGTATTCGTTTCAGTTCATCATACATCCACTTTGTTTTACAGAATACATCCACAGTGTTTTAATGAAAGACATTTCGTCCGTCAGTGTTTCATCTGCCTCTTCAGAATGCTGATTGCAGTTTGATGAATGTTTAAACTGTTTAAACCGTATTGAAGGGCCC
>NW_015505462.1:1681495-1690973 GCF_001515645.1 Sinocyclocheilus grahami
TATATATATATATATATATACACATTGTATATAAATATACAATAAGTAATGATAATTTGGTCTTGGAGAATTGGATGAGACATGCTTGAATTTATGTTGAAATATCTGACTTCTGATTGCTGACTTTGGCATCGTTACAAAGAATCATATCTCAACCATGTTAATCCAACATGTTAGGTGTAATGTATCACTATACAGTGGCTGTAAGTTGGGACAACACATCAGCAGGGTGGCCACGGAAGTGCTCAGTCATTTAAAAAGATGTTTTCTTATTTGAATTCAGCCATAAAAATGCACATCTTCATTCAAAGAGTATACAGCAAGGGCCAGCCGGGGCGCATCAGAGTGCACCAAAGGGAATGTCAGCGAACACCTTGAAACCGCCTTCATTTGTCACAATCAGATTCTTGGCCCCTCTCATGCTTTTTGTATTCTGTGCAGTTAGGGCAACAAGCTCGCAGGGACAAATCGCTTATCCCTGATTCCCAACAGCTCCGCACAACATCAATAATGGCAGTGTTTAAAGGGGTCATATGATGTTGCTAAAAAGAACATTATTTTGTGTATTTGGTATAATGTGTTTATGCTGTAAAAAAGGTAAAAAAAAAACATTATTTTTCACATACTGTATATTATTGTTTCTCCTCTATGCCCCACCTTTCTGAAACGCGTCAATTTTTACAAAGCTCATCGGTCTGAAAAGCGAGGTGTGCTCTGATTGGCCAGCTATCCAGTGTGTTGTGATTGGCCGAATACCTCAAGCGTGTTACGGAAATGTTACGCCCCTTACCATACTGTGATGCCGTGTCCCGGAGCGACGAGACAAAACCAATAAAACCCATTATAAACGAGGCATTTGTTGGATCCAGTGGGGACATATTTACGGATTATAATGACTTATACTGTCTTTTTACGTGTTGCATTGCATCGCGGCGCGTATACATAAAACCATATCTGTATTTGTGATCGGCGAAATTACAAACTTCAAACGCTACTGTACACTGCTCAAAACTCGTGTTTGAATCATCAGTGGCAAATTCTTTAAATATAAAAAATGTACTTACAGTCTGTGAGTCAGAAGAGCCGGCATTGTAGTCTACTCTCCCAGGATCAGGAAACAGTCCTCCATAAAATGCACTGGATACATCTGAATATTTGGGTTGAACTGTTCTGGAACAGTGTTGTAAATACAACTTAGCCACTGATTTCTAGTCGTGTCCTCTTTTGGAATGCCAAACAAAGTAGTTTCGCTTTCACAACGAAACACAGCGTCACACACGGCAGGCTAGCGTGAGCGGCAACCAGTTGCGAAGTTGATGTATTTCCTCAGCGACCAGCACGGATCAGCTCCAGGCATAATGAAGTGGATATCATCCTCTTTTGGAAGGCCAAACAAAGTAGTTTTGCTTTCACAACAAAACACAGCATCACACACGGTGGCCTAGAGTGAGCAGAGGCCGGGGGCTAGAGTGAGGAATGGCCGGAGAGCTAGAGTGAGCAGAGGCGGCGGGCTTGACGAAGGAGCGTCCGGAGGGCTAGCGGCAACCACATTTTGACGACCCCGGGCGATCCAGCACGGATCAGCTCCAGGCATGACGAAGCGGATATCGTCCTCTTTTGGAAGACCAAACAAAATAGTTTCACTTTCACAACGAAACACACAGCACCTTCACAACATGGCGGCACGCAACAATAATACTACAGCGAGAATAAAAGTTACGCCTTCTTTCTTTGCGTGAACATTTGGGCGGCGTTATGCAAATCTTCCCACATCGTGACGTAGATATGTGGGGGCATGTTAGAATGAGCCGTTTTAGGTAAGCGTGGTTGACTCTTAAATTTTATAAAGAATATCTCTTTGGATTTGAGACGTTAGTCTTTGCAACTTTACATATCTTCTTTATGCACCAAGAGCTTGTAACACTCCAAAGAGAAAGGAAAAATTGAAATAGCATCATATGACCCCTTTGACATAGCCTGTGCTCTCATTATCAATGGCAGCAGTCTAGACTCTTTATCTGTGAGAGAACATTTCACTTGTTTGAGGTGTTTTGCAATTTTCTCATGCAGGGACAGGAGCTTTGTTGTCAAAAACCTAGATATTTTATTGTATCCAAAACATTTGTTTAGTTTGTAGTTTAAACACCAAAACTTTTTATTAACAATTTCCAAATCCATTTGTCCTGTTGTCAGAAGTATCCTCACATGAATATAATGAAACAGTGAATTTTCAGTGATTTTTGAGTCTAATTGAAAAAAAGCTTAAACCAGCCTAAGGTGGTTTTCTAAATGGTTTAAGATGATCAGCCTGATCACCTGAAAATTGTTCAAAATGTCTCTAAAACCAGCCAGCAGGCCAGCCAAATCAGTTTTGCCTGGCTGGGAGACCAGCTAACTAAGGCTGGTTTAAGCTGTTATATTCAGCAGATTTTGCCAATACCAATTAATCAACAAGTAGACCTTTGTCACTAGAATAATTCAGTTACCGTAAAATGAGCAAAAAGCTTAGATATAATATTAGATATACAGTAAATGTAGATAGTAGTTATGACAGAGCTAACTATAAAAGTTACAAAAAACAGTACTGGCCAATCAGGATGACGTGAAATTGTTGCGTTCGTCTTGAATTTTGTGCTGTTAGGGACATCAGTTTTCTCAGGTTGTCTGTGTTTAGTTTGGACAGCCACTTGTAAACATCCATTTTTATAGCCCTGAAGTTATGTTCTGCTAATTAGTGTCCAGTTTTGCTGGTCACATCAGTCTGAAACAACAGTTTGTGTGCCACATTTTAGTAATGCAAGTAACTGCCTGTATAATTCTAAGGGTCAGATAGAGGGGAGTTACTGTCATGAAAACTAAATTATGAATAGAGAAAGTTAGATTAGATAACCTTTGCTTGAGGCTACCTTCTGGGAAGGGCTTACAATTCCATTTTTTTGGGATTACATAGTTTGTTGGAGAATATGAGCTGCTTATTATCATCTTAGAGATGTTTGCTGAAAGTGTGTGTCAGTGAAGGGACACTTATGATTTGTAAATATGTGGTCATCATATCAGATGTAAAGAGTAATCAATAGTATCACCACTAGCCCTAAAGGCTATATGCAACAGAAGTGTATTAAAATGAAACTAGTTTCAGGAATCAATCTCTACAGCCAAATGTATTTCAGGTAAAATGATGTAACTGTAAACATTCCTATGTATTAGTAAGTGGATTTATATCTGGACATCCTTAATAAAAGTAATTATTAATTAGTTGACTTACTGAGAATGTAAAGACTCTGGCAAAGATTGTTAAGTAAATCAAAGTGACAGAATAAAATGTAAACAGGTAAACTCATATAACAAAAATATCTTAATTTACATGACCATGTTGAAAACATATGACTGGGACTCGGATCAAGTAGTTTGTTTGTTAAAGAAGTAGTTTGTAAAATCTGTTCATTTAAATGAACTGTCCAAATAAACTGATTTACTAGAATGAATTATTTTAGTACTGAGAGAGAGGACAATTTTGGACGACCAATGAGTGAATCATTGACCAGAATGAATCAGACTCTTCAGTTCTGAGATTGCGGTTTAGGTGAGTGCCTTTCAAGCAATGGACTGCATCTCAAAATACAGGAACAGAAATAAATTATTTTAGGGGAAATTGGGCTAAAAGCTCATAATTATTGCACACTGAGTATTCCCTCAGATCAGACATTATCTAAGCAGTCTTTTAACACTGAAAATAAATACTATAAGATCAAAGGCTTAAAGATGTTTGTTTGTGTCTTTACTCTGTTTTAGTGGCTTTACTCTGAAGGTGGGTGACTATTTTTCTTACACTGGGTCCTTCTGAAACCCTTAGAGAGAACTAGCTTAGCCCTGTGGTTTATCTCATGCACAAATGTCATATCCTTATGCAAGTTCCAAAAAACCCAATGGTGACAGCCAAAAATCTGCAGGTAATATAAGAAGAACGTCTCAGGTTACGTATGTAACCATGGTTCCCTGAGTAGGGAACGAGACACTGCATCCTCTAGGGGTCACTATGGGGAACGCCTCGACGTGAACCGTGTCTGAAGCATACATTAAAAAAAAACACCAACAACATGTTGGCCGGCGACAGCCTATGACGTCACTACCGGTGCGACTATAGTATAAATAGGCGCTGGGAGAACATGCCATCCGCTTCTTCGTCTGAAGCTTGCGTCCGAAGCATGGCAGGAAGCTAGAGGACGCAGTGTCTCGTTCCCTACTCAGGTAACCATGGTTACATATGTAACCTGAGACGTTCCCTTTCAAGGGAACTTCGAACTGCGCCCTCTAGGGGTTGCTATGGGGAACAGTATACCCACGCCACCATGCTGAGGGCAGTGCATGCCAAACCACAGGCGAGCACAAAGTACCAACTCTACCAAATCTTTAAGCGAGTTGCCCCTGGGACGTTAGACGGCTGTCAGTGACATTATCTCCTACGGCCAAAGGCCTAAGCTACATACCCCCCAAAAAACTAAAGAAAAACTTACATGTTAGGGCCAGAACTCCTGGGTAGAGCTCAAGGCTTAGAATCAGGAATAGATTCCTTTAAGGTGATACGACCAAGTGCCTAGAATCGTACTAGGTCTTGGCCTGTCACCCATGGGGCAACCGCTTGCTCTGCATGAGCTTGCTGAAGGAACTGTCTCAACAGACCCCTAGTAGCAACACCCTGTTAAAGTAGGTATCCTGAGGATACATAGGTGGAGTGATGCCCAAGGTGAAACCGGGGCCTAACCGACTCAAGAAAGGGCACGAAGCCGCCGCGCATAGACCCTACCATACAGGATTTTAGGAAGAACGCAAAATGCTTAATGTGCGAACTTACCACAGTGTGGATTTTAGAAAGTGCACAGGGACTTCGCGTGCACACTTACCATAACATGGATTTTAAAGATACTGTTCTAATGGGCCCTCGTAGCACTCTGAAAGAGCAGCCCATAGATGGAAATGGTGCATCCCAAGAACAATATGTTTGAGAAGTCACCAACTCAATCTATGGAATAATGCTGGAACGGCTAGCTGTAAGTTATCTAGCTGAGGGAGCATAACACCCAGCTCTCAGCCAAGAGGATGACTAAGAAGGCCTCCACAGAAGCCTGTGATCTGACCACATAATCCAGGAAGTATGAAGCTAGAAAGGGCTATCAAACAGTCTGGATCCAGCATCGACAAGTGAGGTCATCACTGCAAAAGTCGAGAACCCGATTCTGAGTCCAGCAGAGGGGGTGCTCACCGAGGACCTACCCTAGAAAAGGACAGAAACACACAGGTCCCGGAAACACTGCAAAGAAGGCTCGGAATGCAGATGGATTCACACAACCACCAGCGCATTTTATATATTCAAAATGGATCGTACTCACCCACCATGGTTCCCGCGCAGGAGCCTTGTTCAAGAAGCAAAGCCCGAAGAAGCCTCTAGTCCGGACCATCAGTAAGGTGGTTACTATGTAAGACACAGAACCAACTGAAAACATCATAGGTCCAGCATAGGAGACTGCAATGCAGGCGCAGGAGGTTCCCCATAGCGACCCATAGAGGACGCAGTTCGAAGTTCCCTTGAAAGGGAACACTGAATTGAGTTCATTAGATGTTACCATGGAGAAACACTATGAAAAGATATTGCCATGTTTATCATGTTTCAAAAACAATAAATACAAACAAACAGCAAATTGTGTAGCTGGTGGTGGATTGCTAGAGAGCATTAGGAAAATTTGACAGCATTATTGCTTGCTTGCTCTCTACTAGCATGCTTATAATCCTAAAATAATGGGTGGGTTTTCAGTGATCTGAAACTCCAGCAAAACGTTGGTGATCATGACATTGATCAAGAACAACAGAATTAATCACAAAAACAGTGGCTGAAACTGACCATTTCAGAATGGTCATCAGGGCTCGCAAACTCGCTAGCCCGATGTACCAGGGCTCTTGTGTCTTCCAGTCAGGCTACCAAAATGTACCCGATGAGTTATCCTGAATAGTGATATAAAATTCCTTCCTTGATTGGCGTTGTTCATTCGCTTGTAGTGGTGAAATGGATCATAGGTGATCATTTGCATGTGTTTCTAAGTCTTTCCAATTTAATGTTAATCAAACAACAAAACATAGCTTTGACAAAGATTCATCTATATTTAATTTATACAGTGAACACTATGCAGTGTTATTTTACACATAATTATTACATTTCTGTATCTAAATACTACAGTTAGACCGTATTTTATTTGTAACTTTTTATATTGTATTTATCTATGCTTTATTATTGTTTATTTTGTTCTTATTTTCTAATATTTTCTATTAATGTTCTAATATTTTCTTATGACTGACTGTTCACTTGTCTTTAACAATGTTAGTCCTTTATTAGTTATGCAAATTATTATTTTTTTGCTGTGGTATCGAAGAAATGTTCCCTTTTTTTGCTTATCTGAAAAATTATCCAATCTTTGACTCAAAATCTGTAATATGATTCGAACTGTGAGTTTTGTGATCCGTTCCCCCTACAATCACTGTACAATTTTTATTCAGGTTAGTTAAAATTCATTACGGGCTACCAAAATCTGCAGAATGCCTACCAGGGATTATGAAATTTTGCGAGCCCTGGTCATGTTACTCTTGACCCCTCAGTCTTATTGAAACTCAGTGGCGTAATGTGGGGCAGACCATTCAAGCAAGACATCCCAAAATATAGGAACTAAAATAGATAATTTTTATGGAAATTGGGCAAAAACTCATAATTGCTGCACAGATTCGATAAATATTGATGAAATGCATTATGAAAATCATTAGGAAAATGATGATGACTATTCAATTCAAAATGGTGAAATTTGACTGAAAAGTTAAGCAAGAAACAGTATACAATATGTTAAATATGTTTTAACACACTCTCATCACAATTTATCCATAATCTCATCCATAATCTAATTTGTATGTTTTCGTACAATCTGCATATGCTCCTAAAAACTGTACATTTTTGTACATACAAATTCATACAGATTTGTCCCCAATATAGAAAAACTTTTTTTTAAGTTTTATACATGGTACATATTTTTACATATCGCATGCACCTTCACATACACTTTTCCCCCCTTTCCATTTAAAGATGTCCCCAGATAGAGGTTCTGTCTGATGTATCCAACTACTGAGGAATCCCAAACTGTAGCTAAGTAAAGCCGCACAAACACACAAACACACCCCTACCAATCGCTCATTCCAAGCGCTCTGCTGTTACACAGATTTGTCAGGAAACAGAGATACGAGGCTGAGCCGCAGAGCTCAGATTAAACCTCTTTTATCCTTCTATTCTCTCTCTGTGTGTACCAATCTGGACTGGTGGTTTGATAACACAAAATAGGCTGTAAGCAAAGATATTGATTCTCGCACTGATGGAGTGCTTCTAATACAGTACATGCAAATACTCGACTTTGTGGTGATGCTGAGTGAAGCTAAACTGAATCAGAGGAAGTGCCCGCTGCTCTGTGAAATGTGCCACATTAATTTTCCTGCCTTGACCTCAGTGGGCCCAAATGACTAGTGAGGTAATTACATTCACATTCCCGCACAACAAATTATGGCTTTGAGACATCATTAAAAGACCCAATGAAATAAAAATTGGTGTTCTGTGGCTGTTAGTCAATGTCTGTTAGCTTTGAGGCCATCTCTATTTTTTTTTAGATAAACACATTTAAAATGGACAGTCATCTTTTCTAGTAAAATGTGCAAATATTAGCTGTGATTTAAGGCAGTAAACATGTCTCAAACATTGGGAAAGACAGAAACATTTTTAATTTGGGAGGTGGTGGGATTCAAGAATTGAAGTATTATTATTATTATAAGCAAACAAAGGAAAAAAGTCAAATAGTACAGTAACTAGAATGCAATGTAAAAATGCATTTGAACTATTTGCAAATAATATTTTTATATGCACACAATCACTCTTGATCATATTGTGTAATAAGCCTAAAATGACACTTTTAATGTTTCTTGTCTCGTCACATTCAGTAGCGAAATAAATTAAATGAATTAGGAAAATTATGATGACTATTCAATTCAAAATGGTGAAATCTGACTGAAAAGTTAAGTACATGGATATCACTGTCATTTTATATTTCTTTCATAAAACGGTTGTCAAATATTAAATATTTAGTTAGTTATTACCTTATTACCTTTCATATACAGCCCTGCTGTGATTCCATTAGATTATGTTTCTTTATTAAAAGTAACAATGCATCATGAAGTCTTACATTTCAGATAAATTTGTTTAACTTGAAACAGTTTATAGTTATTTAAAAGTAGAATATTACACAGTATTGACAAAAATGGCAGGTTTTACATTAATGGTGGATAGAAGTAGGATTTGTTGGCCTATATTTAAAAAAACGTATTCTTTTCCAGTTCCTTTGAAAACTGATATGGTTTAAGTCTCTAAAAACAGATTGGTGATGTGCAGGTGCTGAGAGCCTGTAGAACCAACAATATGTCAACACCATGTATTGAGTGCTTTTCTGTGTTTCACACAAAAGCAGACTTGTCATTTCCTCTCAAAGGGAGCATGTATGTCAGGGGCGTTTCCTCCGAGGAGGCAAGGGAGGCAGTGTCTCCTCAAAAAGTTGGATGAGAAAATAATCGATATTACAAAAATAAAACAGCGCAAATATGACTAAATATGATATTAAAAGTCTAAAAGGCACTCGTTTTTATAAAGTAATACTGTCCAACAGCGACACCCGCAGGTAAAGTTACAGCGGAGGCTTGCCTCCCTTCGGTCCATTGACTTTCTACAGAGACCCCAAAGCGTGCCATGACTTTTCTGGAGGCTCATTGAAATGAATGGGGGAAAGTCACGTGAGAGGAGACAATGTCTCAGTCGCGCTATAATTGGATATGATCGGTTAAGGTTGGATGTGATTGGTTTGTGTGATAAATCCCGCCTCTTGTTTTTGTGCGAGCTCTCGGTCTGAATGAAGAAAATTATGGCCCTGCTTAGATACCACTACTTTGTGTTACGTCAAAATAAAACATGAAATGGTCTGAAAATGTGATGACTGGAGCAGTTTTTAGTGAGCATTCAGCGTGATGAAATGAAAGATATATCTTTGTGTCTGTGGCAGTGTTTGCAGAGACTTTATGATGATGACCCGAAATAAGTTGACTATTAAAAAGAACAGCTGAACATAAGCTCACAAATAAAAAATATTGGTAACATTTTACAATAAGGTGTCATTTAATGAGTTAACTAACATGAACAAACAATGAACATTTATTACAGTATTTATTAATCTTTGTTTACATTAGTTAATACAAATACAGTCGTTCATTGTTAGTTCGTGTTAGTTCACAGTGCATAAACTAATGTTAACAAACACAACTTTTGATTTTAATAATGCATTAGTAAATGTTGAAATTAATATTAACTAAGATTAATAAATGCTGTAGAAGTAGGCTATTGTTTATTCTTAGT
>NW_015505462.1:1691230-1715122 GCF_001515645.1 Sinocyclocheilus grahami
AAGCATTTCAAGGTCCTGTAGTGGCCTAGCCAGTCTCCAGATCTCAACCTCATAGAAAATCTTTGGAGGGAGTTGAACATCCGTGTTGCCCAGCGACAGCCCCAAAACATTACTGCTCTAGAGGAGATCTGGATGGAGGAATGGGCCAAAATACCAGCAACAGTGTGTGACAACCTTGTGAAGACTTACAGAAAACGTTTGACCTCTGTCATTGCCAACAAAGGGTATATAACAAAGTATTGAGATGAAATTTTGTTATTGACCAAATACTTATTTTCCACCATAATTTGCAAATAAATTCTTTAAAAATCCTACAATGTGATTTTCTGGATTTTTTTTTCTAATTTTGTCTCTCATAGTTGAGGTATACCTATGATGAAAATTACAGGCCTCTCTCATCTTTTTAAGTGGGAGAACTTGCACAATTGGTGGCTGACTAAATACTTTTTTGCCCCACTGTATATAAATATATATTTATATATAAAACTGCCTCCTCATTTTAAAACACCACCACTGATGTATGTATAGCATGTACTGCAGGCTTTCAGTTTTATTTTTTTCTGTTCTCCTCAGATTTAGAGTATACAAACGTGCATTACCATTTTTACCTATTGACACACATGCAGTTGATTTAAAAGACACTTTCACCCCCCCCCCCCCCCCCCAAAAAAAATTCTGTCATCATTTATTCACCCTCATGTCATTCCATCAATAATATTTCAACTGTTTTTATCCATACAAAGAAAATTAGTAGGGTCCAAAAACAACATTGATCGGGCCCTATTGACTATTTATTGTATGGAGAAGAAAAATATATTTTTTAATAATATCTGCTTGTGTTCCACAGAAGAACAGTTTAGGACAACAAAAGATTAAGTAAATATTGACAACATTTTCATTTTTGTGCAAACTATTTCTTTAAGTATGACTTAATGCTGAATAAGTCAAAGAACATAGACTTTCAGCCCTGCATGAAAAAACAACAACACACCACACTGGTCTTTATGGTCTAAATGGTCTCCAAGCCAGGCCTGGTGTTCAGCTGGTTAATTTGGTCAGCCAACTGGTCTAGTGGCTAAAAAACAGCAGATAAGAATAGCAAGCTTAGACTGATTTAGGTGGGGTTTATTTTAGCAGGGAAAGAGATTCAACTCGATGTGCTCTGAACAGTGATGCGGTAGTCGTGGTGCACCTGGGTCGAAGGGTATGCTTTTCTTGCTGCATTGTAACTGCCAGCGAGTGCCATTTTCAGGATGCGCACCATGTCAGCTACCCCCAATGCCAGCTTCCTGACAAGTAAATGAAGGGCTGCTCGTTCCTCTTGTTTCTTCCCAGGTGACATGCCGTCCCCATTCCTTCACTATCAAAGAGACAGAAGGAGATTCAGAGAGTCTGGAAAACGGTCCATTATGGTCTGGCAGAGGGAGTACAGGCACCATTAGGGAATGATATCCGTTACAAATAATGCATGTTTCCAGGCTCTTGCTCCATTCTGTCAAGAGCGACAACGGGAGAAGATTGCAGGGCAGCAGAAACAAGCACATTATTGTTTTAGTGTAAGACTACAGAGGAGAAAACGATGAGCGTATGTTGGGTACATTTGTATCCACAATTCAGTCAATCTGCATGTGTCAGCTTAGTTTAATGTGGCATGTGACGTGATTGAAGGTGCAGAGATCTATAGATGTTGCATTCTACTTAAAAAAAAAAAAAAAACCTTGTTAAAATATTTAGTAAGCTTAAATGATAAATATATTTAAAGTATTAAACTTATAATTACATTAAACAAACCGTGTACATGTAAGCAGTGAAACATTAAAGATTGAGGTGTTCCAGCATTATTTTGCAGATGGGCACAAATTCTATATTTTCTCATGGTTTGTGTCATTTGCCAGATGGCTCATTACATTCGGTTTGCCATTTTAAACTGCTATAAAAGGGATACGTATGAGTAGGAAATAAAACACCTTCAGTGAGCTTGACGTTTAATAGCAAAATGTAAGTCTCTTTTGGTTGTTAAATATCATTCAGTATTTTTTTCCAAGACATTTATGAGAATTTAATGGAAGGGCAAAATTGCTTTGGAAATGTGTTATAAACACTTTCCTGATAACTGGGGAAATTAGACAGCCTGATAAAACATTTCAAATAAACACAAAAAATATTTATTTAATAAATGCTGCTTAATAATTGTGTAGAGACTGTGATGCATTTATTTCAGGATTCTTAAAAAAAATAGAAAGTTAAAAATAATTTATTTTAACAGAAATCTTTTATAACATTATAAATGTCTTTACTGTCAATTAATTTAAAACATTCTTTGCCAAATAAAAATATTATTTTTTCAACAACAGAAAAAAAAAACACCCCAAACATTTAATAAATAAACTGCGGTCTTACTAACCCCAAACTTTTGAAGTTTATATTTCACTTAATTACTGCAAAACAGTAAAACTTGACAGAAGCTCTCAGTGCTAATCATAGACTATAATGATATGCTAATTCAAATGCTTTAAAGAAGAACCGTTTTGTCAGGATTTCTGATCAACTTTCATCTGAATCTGTTAAATGGAGCTTTTAGGTGACATTACAATATATAAAAACTTTATTGTGCAGGGAAAAAAAATGCTGTCAGTTTTCTTTTTTAATATGGTTCCCTTTGTATCTGTGTTACAAAAAGAGCACTAATGATATTGAGACCGAGGACTGTGAATGTCATTTCTGCTGTTAGGGCGGCATGTCTGTTATAATGTCACTGTAGAATGTGAAATCTTAAGTGCAGTGACTTATTTAATATGCATTACTTTGCCTTTCCCCTTGTAGCCATCATCCATAAAAGTCTAAAAATCATTTTCATGTCTATTCTGCATGATTGTGGTGCATGTTATGATAAAAATGTCTTTTATATTCTTTTGTAAAAAATATATTTTTTAAATGTATCTTACTCTGCCTCTTAAACTTTTTGGCTGATGTCATCAATCCCCTCCAACCACCTGCTATATAACTTTATATGATGCAGTCATTTTTTTTGTTGCAGTTGCATATCTTAATTCACTTGGAAATATGTCACACTATAAAATTCAAATGGGATGCAATTGCCATGTCATGTTGACTTTACCTTGTCTGCCCTCATTTGCCTCATACTGTTTCTTTAAGCATTTGAACTTCAGTATTGAGTATAGATGGTAATGCAGTTTCTGGCCTGAGGGATAGAGTGCTAGGAAACTGTATTGGGATTACAACTGCCGTTTGGCCTGAGGATCCGCTAGAGGCAAACTCAGATTTACAGAATAAAAATCTTTTGACTTCTTAACATAACATTTAGAAGAATAATGAATCTCCAACAGCCCTAAACTATTTGACCAAGACAAAACACAAAGATTTGTTACAGACAAACTGGACTGGAGAAAAAGCAGTTTGGTTTTCTGGGAAATTCTTCAGTCAGATGTTTGTAGCTTTGCTGGTGTAAAGATGCCTGAGCTTTAATTAGATTTTTACCAGAACCACTACTTAAAAATTTCACCTTTAATTCAATGTTACTTCCTGATAAAAATGAAAATTCTGTCATCAATTACTCACCCTCAATTTGTCTCAAACCTGTATGAGTTTCTTTCTTCTGTTGAAAGATATTTTGAAGAAGCCATTGTCACTTCCATGCTATTTTATTCCATACTATGGAAGTCAATGGCTACCAGCAACTGTTTGGAATAACATGAGGTTGAGTAAATGGTGACATACATTTTTTTGTGTGTAAACTGTCCTTTTAAGGGATGTATATGTATAGAACTTTGTGAATGGCAGGCGTTCCAATTTTGAAATAATCTGCTGAACTCTTTGCATGTTGAGTTTACATACTGACCTGCAGAATGAATACACTGTTCAATCTTTGATGTCTACAAGTACAACGCATTGCAGTATACAAATCCTAAATACTTCTGAAAATATTTAAGTGTATGACTTTTCTTTTGAAGTAGATCAAGGCCTTTAAAACCCGAAGGGGCGGACAGGAAAGATGTCACTGACAAAATGGAGACACGTTTTGTCACATAACAACAAAACATATCTTTTTCAGCTACTGTGTCTTCATATGCAACACTTTAATTACTGATAAAAATCTGAGCTCAAAATTTTTTTCCATTGCAAATCACTTTTAGTTTAACTTCTGTTATTAGCCTCTGTTCTTCTCCTCAGACAGCACTGAAAGATCCTCCTTATCCGCAGGTTTATCTCCATCTATTACTCTGGTCCAATATAATTTCACAGAGAATATTGTACTGAGTCCCTGTACTGAGACAAAATGTCATATCTGATACCAATAATTAAGGCGAAAGAACAGAAGACGGGGACAGTGACAAAATATGTGATAGACAGTTGCCGAACAGAGGAAAAGAGATAAAAGTGGGAGGAGGGAGTTCAGATTTGTGTGAAATACAATTGAATCAGAGGCGTGATTAATCAAGCAACCTTTAGAGGAAAGGTCTGAGGTTCCGCGGGAGAACTGATGGCTGCGAGACACAGGAAGAAAACTGAATGAGGAAAGGGCAGAAGTCAATAGAGGTGCTGAGTGCATTCTCAGCCTCAATCATAATGCTGTCACTGTGCACTGTAAATACATCAGCTTCCCTGGGTGACTGAAGAGACACATCACCCTAACCGAAAATCTTTACTGAAGTCATAATTGCACCACATGTGTCAGTTGCCTTTGTCCATAGAAAATGGGCTGAAAAATCTTTGGGCGATCTGTGGGATCTTTTGAGGGTTTGACTGAATATTTTGTGAATATATGTTGTAAATATGTATTTTTCAGGCTGAAAATGATCACATTTTTATTTTTATTTTTATTTTTTACAAATTGTACTTCGGATGCAATAAAATTATCATTACGAAGGTCAAGATTTTGATTAGTGGGGAAGTTGCTTTAGCATCTGACAAATTGATAGATGTAAAGTTTAAGTGCTATACAGGTGCATCTCAATAAATTAGAATGTCGTGGAAAAGTTAATTTATTTCAGTAATTCAACTCAAATTGTGAAACTCATGTATTAAATAAATTCAATGCACACAGGCTGAAGTAGTTTAAGTCTTTGGTTCTTTTAATTGTGATGATTTTGGCTCACATTTTGGCTCACACCACATTAGAATATGGTGACATGCCAATCAGCTAATCAACTCAAAACACCTGCAAAGGTTTCCTGAGCCTTCAAAATGGTCTCTCAGTTTGGTTCACTAGGCTACACAATCATGGGGAAGACTGCTGATCTGACAGTTGTCCAGAAGACAATCATTGACACCCTTCACAAGGAGGGTAAGCCACAAACATTCATTGACAAAGAAGCTGGCTGTTCACAGAGTGCTGTATCCAAGCATGTTAAATGAAAGTTGAGTGGAAGGAAAAAGTGTGAAAGAAAAAGATGCACAACCAACCGAGAGAACCACAGCCTTATGAGGATTGTCAAGCAAAATCAATTCAAGAATTTGAGTGAACTTCACAAGGAATGGACTGAGGCTGGGGTCAAGGCATCAAGAGCCACCACACACAGACATGTCAAGGAATTTGGCTACAGTTGTCGTATTCCTCTTGTTAAGCCACTCCTGAACCACAAACAACGTCAGAGGCGTCTTACCTGGGCTAAGGAGAAGAAGAACTGGACTGTTGCCCAGTGGTCCAAAGTCCTCTTTTCAGATGAGAGCAAGTTTTGTATTTCATTTGGAAACCAAGGTCCTAGAGTCTGGAGGAAGGGTGGAGAAGCTCATAGCCCAAGTTGCTTGAAGTCCAGTGTTAAGTTTCCACAGTCTGTGATGATTTGGGGTGCAATGTCATCTGCTGGTGTTGGTCCATTGTGTTTTTTGAAAGCCAACGTCACTGCACCCGTTTACCAAGAAATTTTGGCGCACTTCATGCTTTCTTTCTGCTGAGCAGCTTTTTGAAGATGCTGATTTCATTTTCCAGCAGGATTTGGCACCTGCCCACACTGCCAAAAGCACCAAAAGTTGGTAAAATGACCATGGTGTTGGTGTGCTTGACTGGCCAGCAAACTCACCAGACCTGAACCCCATAGAGAATCTATGGGGTATTGTCAAGAGGAAAATGAGAAACAAGAGACCAAAAAAAGCAGATGAGCTGAAGGCCACTGTCAAAGAAACCTGGGCTTCCATACCACCTCAGCAGTGCCACAAACTGATCACCTCCATGCCACGCCGAATTGAGGCAGTAATTAAAGCAAAAGGAGCCCCTACCAAGTATTGAGTACATGTACAGTAAATGAACATACTTTCCAGAAGGCCAACAATTCACTAAAAATTGTTTTTTTATTGGTCTTATGAAGTATTCTAATTTGTTGAGATAGTGAATTGGTGGGTTTTTGTTAAATGTGAGCCAAAATCATCACAATTAAAAGAACCAAAGACTTAAACTACTTCAGTCTGTGTGCATTGAATTTATTTAATACACGAGTTTCACAATTTGAGTTGAATTACTGAAATAAATGAACTTTTCCATGACATTCTAATTTATTGAGATGCACCTGTATGTGTTTATGCGTTTTACTCAAATGCTATACATTACATTTTAGTGTTTTTTTTATTTTATATTTTTGCCGTATACTCAACTATTATACTATTTTAACATTTCTAAAAGTTTCCAAAGGTAATTAAGTTATTTATGTTATATACTAATGTCTGAGTGTAGCATTTAAAAATATGTTTATAAAAAAGAGATAAAACCACATTAGACAAAATATCAGTTATTGTCTTAACTTAAGACAGACCCTTGAATTATTGAACTAAATTCACACCAAGGTGTAATGGCCAGTCTGCTAGCTGTGGCTGTATTACCACCTTGTGTGCGCATTAATTTTCAATAATTCAACGGTGAGAAAAGTGTAAATGGCCAGATCTTTGGTAGGATGTCCCCCTAGTTATATAGGCCCTACAAGAGTTTGTGTGTGTATTTTTGTGTTCTGCTGATGTTCATATGTGTGTGTGAGTGTGACTTGTGTGAACTTCACCACATCTGATACAGCAAGGTGAGATATGAAAAGACGTGCACATCTGAGTTTGTGAGAAGATTTTACTGTGGAAAAACAGATGCTCTGTGGTTGAATAAAAGTGTTGTATCAGCTAGAAAAAGTAAGAAGCTACAAAATGGCTCTTGTAAGGAGTACTGAAGCAAATAGTTTTTTCTCTTTTTTAGCTGATCTCTCCACTGTAGGCCACTTAACCAGTCACAACACTTTAAGCAATAGACAAAATATTTTGGGATTTTTCAAGATCTTTTCTCATTAGTAAGCATTCGCCAAGTCAAAAGAGAAAGTTAAACCTTCTATTAGTAGCAAGCATATAGTTTGGCTACATATATTTGGCTTATTGGTAGCATGTAATTGAACAGACAATAGAAGAGTGCCATTGTGACATTGTGGCAAATTACGGGCTATTACAACCCACGGGTCAGAAACTGACATAGCTAGAGAATGGAGAGCTCTGTCTGGACTGTTTTAGTTAACATGATGCTATTAGAAAGTGACTTTATATTCCTGTTTGGTGCTGTGTCTTATTCAGAAGACTGCAAGTAGTTTAGCAGCAGTATAGAAGACTCTGTTAATTAGTTAGTTCTCTGTTAATTACGATATGTGAACATACATAAAGCAAGTGAAATGCTCCATTTGCGTTATGTTTAAAGGAATAGTTCACCCCCCCCTCCAAAAAATATATATATATCGCTACACGAACTCATCCTTGAGCCATTCAAGATGAAGTTGATTTTATTTCTTCATCAGAACAGACTTGGAGAAATTTAGCATTACATCACTTGCTCACTAATAGATTATATGCAGTGAATGGGGGCCGCCAGAATGAGAGCCCAAACAGTTGATTAAAAACATCACAATAATCCACAAGAAATCCACACGACTCCAGTCCATCAAGTAACATCATGTGAAGCAAAAAGCTGCGTGTTTGTTAAAAACAAATCCATCAAGATGTTTTTAACTGATGCATTCATCAGCTGTTTGGACACTGCAGAGGATCCATTGGTGAGCAAGTGCAATGCTAAATTTCTCAAAATCTCAAACTCATCTGCATCTTGGATGGCCTGAGGGTGATTAAAATTTAAACACATTTCCATTGTGGGTGAACTATGTCTTTCATCTAAGAACTGTATGGAGACAATTGAGATATTAAACGTGATTTTTTTCCCACATTGCACAAGGGTCGACTTTGATTTCCGCCGCACGTGCTTTTATAGCTTCCCGTTCATGACGTCATCCGCCGTGACGTACCGCTCAGCTATTGGACTGATTTCACATGTGATTCAGAGCGTGGGTCACTGAAGGCGTTCCCCTAGTGTTCTCGACGCAGCTCGAGTTCCTGAAGAGGAACTTGCGTACACGAGCTGAGACCAGACGTGGAGATTTGATCGTAGCCACCGCTCACGTCCATATTGATAAATTCCACGTTTTGCGTTGAAACGACCGTACGCCCAATTTTCTGTCGTACGTTCGTTTCGTAAATGAGGCCCAATGTGACTAGTATTAGCAGATCCTCAGAGGAGTCCAATAATCACTCATTAATGCGCTGTGACATTTCATCTCTCTGGTTTCACCTGTTTTCACGCTTCCTGTAGTTACTGCACTCTGTGAAATCTGCCATGCTGAGCTGTGTTTGGCATATCGCCTCTAGTTGTTGACAGCTGAGTGTTATTGAGACACATCGTTCCACTCCACGATTGCTCTCCCTGGATTTGAAGAGCTTCACTGGGCTTCGGATTTCAGACATTTGTTAAACCTCAAGTAATCTCTAAACACATTTGCCTTGGTCTACTTTAGATGAACGTTTGAGCTATTTTTGCTTGTTTGCTGCAAACTTTCCTTAAAGAAATAGTCAAAACAGAACAACCTCACGTTGATTATTTTTTTCTTCCAGACAAGACGTTTTTAATATTTTTATATTTACATACGCTACTGTTTAAAAGCTTTTTTCCCTTAAAATAATACTTTTATTCAGCAAGGATATACATTAAACGGTTCAAAGTTGACAGTAAAGTTTTCTGTTTCAAATAAATGCTGTTCTTTTGAACTTTCTATTTTTCAAAGAATCCTGAAAAAAAAATTGTTTAAAAAAATGCACATCTATTTTCCTTTTTCTGTGATGATGATAAGAAATGTAATTTGAGCAGCAACTCAGCATTAGAATGATTTCTAAAGGATCATGTGACACTTAAGACTGGAGTAGATGGTTGCTGACAATAGATTTGACATAAATTACATTTAAAAAAATATATTTAAAAACTTTTTCTTTTAATGGAAATAATATTTTAATATTTTAACTGTAATACAATGACAACAGTTTCAGTTTTGTACATTTTAAGCAGCTACTATAATATCAAATTTTTTCTGCAAAGTAAATATCTGTCTTTATGTTTTAGTAAGAGAATCCTTTGTAAGTGACCATCGTATTTGGAGCTTCTTGGCATTAAAAAGTTTGGAAACCCCTGAATTCATTTGTTCCTGTTACTATAAGTATTCGAAGACATTTCCCGGTTATTCAGTAACATTTTGTGGGCAGAAATGTGTGTTTCGTGGAACAGTTGTGGGCTATGACTCAAATAAGTATCATCGAGCAGAAAGAAATGAGCACAGCTCACCACAATTGCACCTGGGTTTTTCTTGGCTGAGGTAAAGGGCCGAGCTGGAGCTGTTTGAGGCTAATATACTGTGACACTGATGACGCTCACCGTGACCTTTTTGTAGTCGGCTTGTTTTGGCACCACTTCCTGCATGTGTTTGTGTCCCTGGGACAGGCTAATGAGAGAGTGTCTGCACTCCACCCACTCTGAAAGACGAGCTGGATACAGCTGCTGCTGGCAAGGTTCTAATCACACCCTACAGCCTGACACCCCTCTATAAATGTGTGTGCGTTAAACCCTGATATGTCTCCCCTCCCACACAATATCATCGTCGTGTAATGCTAGCTACTGATTTTCCACTGACACAGTTACAAATATGAACATCACTTTTCTATTTATACTTCCTCGGCAGAGTCTTCCTAGTTTCATTTATTCCCACTTAGAAATTTTGAAGTACTGTATAAATATTTTAGAATACTTTCTCAGATTAAAGACTACTACAAATGAGAACAGAAGGAGTGAGATGGGGACAGAAGGAGTGACTTAGAAAATACATATTTCAAAACTTTAAAAAAACTGTACTGCACTTTTAAAATGACTAAATTGGAAACTGAAAATAAAGCACTGAGTAAACCAAAATAGAAATGAGTAAAATAAGGTCTGTGATTGACATTACTTGGATCTTTTGTTCTACATCATAATTGCTAACAAGTTGCTATTCAACAACTTAAAACACCACAAGGATGCGAGTTTACATGCTTGACAAATTGCAGTTTAGCAATATATTAGCAAAGTGTTTTTGTTGCATTTGATCATTTACTCCATTCTGAAGATTTTTGCTCACAAATTAGGAGTAAAATAAGACCCGTCAATAACTTTACTCTGAGAGACTTTCACATTTGGTTCTATAATGTAAATGACAAATTAAATACTAGCAAGGAGCTATATAAGGACTTCAAACACCACAATGATGTGAGTTTATATGCTTGATAAATTGTAGTTTAGCAATGTATTAGAAAATTATGCTTTTGCTTAACAGTTAGTCATTTAGAAGACCCATTTTACCATGTTTACCTCCATTCTTCAGATTATTGCTCACAATCTCTACTGATAAAACAGTTTTATGAGTAAGCTAAGGCTTGTGGTTAACATTACTTGAAGAAACTTTCATGTTTTACTCTACAGCATGAAATACAAACTATTTTGCTAAAGAGAAAGTAAAAAGATAATTTTAAGTAACTTTGTGATGATCATTTCAGGAACTTCTACTACATCACAATGCTGCGAGACCCTGTGTCACGTTACCTGAGTGAATGGAAGCATGTGCAGCGTGGCGCCACCTGGAAGACTTCCCTTCACATGTGTGACGGCCGCTCGCCTACACAGGATGAGCTGCCCACCTGTTATAACGGAGACGACTGGTCAGGGGTCACACTGCACGAGTTCATGGACTGCCCTTCAAACCTGGCCAACAACCGGCAGGTGCGCATGCTGGCCGATCTCAGCCTGGTGGGCTGCTACAACCTCTCCACCATGAACGAGAGCGAACGCAACCCCATTCTCCTGGCCAGTGCCAAGAGTAACCTGAAGAACATGGCCTTCTACGGCCTGACAGAGTTCCAGCGCAAGACACAGTACCTGTTCGAGCGCACTTTCCGTCTGCAGTTCATTTCCGCCTTCACGCAGATCAACAGCACGCGTGCCGCCAATGTGGATCTGCGTGACGACATGCGCAGACGCATTGAGCAACTGAATTTCCTGGATATGCAGTTGTACGAGTTCGCCAAGGAACTTTTCCTGCACAGATACCAGTTTATCCGTCAGCGTGAGCGGCAGGAGGAGAGATTGAAGAGGCGGGAAGAGAGACGCTGGCTCAGGGAGCACAGAGTCAACCAGAGCAGACAGTCCAGTGTGGGAAACCAATCTCAGGTCACCACAACTGAGGACTATGCCAGCCAAGTGGTCCATTGGTGATTCCTCTTGGAAACATGCACTAGGATACAGAGAACATAATGGCTCACTAGAGGAAGAGTAGGCCATGGGTTCTTTCTTTCAGTTTAGCACTCTACGTTTCCCTGTTGCACTGCAAAAAATCATTGCCTTGAGCAGTATTTTTGACTTATTTTGTGGGGAAAAAAAATACATAAATAAAATTACCTGAAAAGCAAAAAAACACACACACATATATATATAGCCCTATATGTAGTGGTATGCTTAAATCAACAAAACATAAACTTGAATTTGAAGATAAAATACTGTTTAAAAGTTTGGGGTCAGTACTTTTTTATGTTTTTGAAAGAAAGTTTTTAAGCTCACCAATGTTGAAAGCAGTTGTGCTGCGTAATATTTTTGTATAAACTGTGAGACTTTTTTTCCCCAGAATTCTTTGATTTATATAGTTCAAAAGAACAGCATTTATTTGAAATAGAAATTTTTGTAACTTTATAAATGTCTTTCTTGTCACTTTTGTTTAATCTATTGCATCCTTGCTGAATAAAAGTATCAATTTCTTTACAAAAATGCTGACCCCAAACTTTTGAATGGTGGTGAATATTCTCTGTCTGAGGAGTGTTAATATTTTGCTTTGCACAAAACATTTTAAACTTTATATTTTGTCATTGTGCATGGTACAAGTACAAAGCCAGTCAAATGCAGCAACTTTCAGTAACGAACATTTCTACATAAGTTCTCATTTAGCGCTCAGATTTTTCTTATTTCTTGTTTCAAGGGTTTAAATATATTTACTGTAAAACATGACAAAAATACTGATTAAGGAAATGTTTTTTTTTTTTTTGCAGTGTGGTTTATTCAGGATTTCTGCTGATTCCTTTGCAATGAAATTGAGACAGCGATGTAGATATACAGTAGACTGCAAACCAATTCCTGAAAAAGGATGATCTGTGTTCAATCGCCATGCAACCTCCAACATCTTTGTGAAGGAACAACAAACCCTACACCACAGAGTTATATAAAGGTACAGCACTGGCAGTGTTACGGGTGTACACTCAATATGTGTTCTTGCATTCAAAAACAGACAGTGAACGGAATAAAATGCTGACATGTTTTTAATGCTCAGGCCTGTTGCCAGTAAAGATTCTCTCTTGGCCAGCGCCAAGAGTAACCTGAAGAACATGGCCTTCTACGGCCTGACAGAGTTCCAGCGCAAGACACAGTACCTGTTCGAGCGCACTTTCCGTCTGCGGTTCATTTCCGCCTTCACGCAGATCAACAGCACGCGTGCCGCCAATGTGGATCTGCGTGACGACATGCGCAGACGCATTGAGCAACTGAATTTCCTGGATATGCAGTTGTACGAGTTCGCCAAGGAACTTTTCCTGCACAGATACCAGTTTATCCGTCAGCGTGAGCGGCAGGAGGAGAGATTGAAGAGGCGGGAAGAGAGACGCTGGCTCAGGGAGCACAGAGTCAACCAGAGCAGACAGTCCAGTGTGGGAAACCAATCTCAGGTCACCACAACTGAGGACTATGCCAGCCAAGTGGTCCATTGGTGATTCCTCTTGGAAACATGCACTAGGATACAGAGAACATAATGGCTCACTAGAGGAAGAGTAGGCCATGGGTTCTTTCTTTCAGTTTAGCACTCTACGTTTCCCTGTTGCACTGCAAAAAATCATTGCCTTGAGCAGTATTTTTGACTTATTTTGTGGGGAAAAAAAATACATAAATAAAATTACCTGAAAAGCAAAAAAACACACACACATATATATATAGCCCTATATGTAGTGGTATGCTTAAATCAACAAAACATAAACTTGAATTTGAAGATAAAATACTGTTTAAAAGTTTGGGGTCAGTACTTTTTTATGTTTTTGAAAGAAAGTTTTTAAGCTCACCAATGTTGAAAGCAGTTGTGCTGCGTAATATTTTTGTATAAACTGTGAGACTTTTTTTCCCCAGAATTCTTTGATTTATATAGTTCAAAAGAACAGCATTTATTTGAAATAGAAATTTTTGTAACTTTATAAATGTCTTTCTTGTCACTTTTGTTTAATCTATTGCATCCTTGCTGAATAAAAGTATCAATTTCTTTACAAAAATGCTGACCCCAAACTTTTGAATGGTGGTGAATATTCTCTGTCTGAGGAGTGTTAATATTTTGCTTTGCACAAAACATTTTAAACTTTATATTTTGTCATTGTGCATGGTACAAGTACAAAGCCAGTCAAATGCAGCAACTTTCAGTAACGAACATTTCTACATAAGTTCTCATTTAGCGCTCAGATTTTTCTTATTTCTTGTTTCAAGGGTTTAAATATATTTACTGTAAAACATGACAAAAATACTGATTAAGGAAATGGTTTTTTTTTTTTTGCAGTGTGGTTTATTCAGGATTTCTGCTGATTCCTTTGCAATGAAATTGAGACAGCGATGTAGATATACAGTAGACTGCAAACCAATTCCTGAAAAAGGATGATCTGTGTTCAATCGCCATGCAACCTCCAACATCTTTGTGAAGGAACAACAAACCCTACACCACAGAGTTATATAAAGGTACAGCACTGGCAGTGTTACGGGTGTACACTCAATATGTGTTCTTGCATTCAAAAACAGACAGTGAACGGAATAAAATGCTGACATGTTTTTAATGCTCAGGCCTGTTGCCAGTAAAGATTCTCAGTAGACACTCTATCAGAGCTCTCTCTGTCTTTAAAAGAAGCAAACTTAGAGCGTTGAGACAGTCTGTACTCTACTGAGAATCTCTAGAATCTCTAGTAGTAGTTTCTCAATGATATGTTGTAAAATTCAGGGTTAGCAGACGCCGCCACAACAAGAGCCTCATCTGTGACATACAGTAGTAGCAGAGAAATGTTACAGTTGCTACTGTAAACACTATAAGATATTTTTAGTTTTTGTCAAGTATGATTTATGGGAGTTGCACAAGAAGAACATAAAAAAGTATAATAATAATAATTACAATAAAAACAGTGCTCGCCATGATTTACAAATGCAAATATAAGTATGAAAGAAAAACATCCATCCAGCTCACTAAGCCATAACTTAGTAATAAGTGGACATTTACTGAATGGTTTTAAAACTGAGATTGTGTAAGAGATGGAACACTTCAATTTTTCACTTAAAACAATGCTTATGACTTGAGAGATGATGCAAATAATGAATGCAAAAAAGTTACAAATAGCACAGTTGGAATGTGAAAACACTTCATGTTTGTATACCCCCTAAAGGTGAAAGAAAATTCACATCACAAGAAGAAGAAGAAAAAAAGATTGTACACAGTTAATAATAGGTCAATTGCAAAAGTTCACATTTGACCTGGAATGGAGCATTATAAATACTATAGGAATATCTGTACACAGGATGAATCCAATATGAACTGCATTATGCCGCAAGAGAGAAGTGTGTGTTTGTTTCAGGAAGACTGAATGAATGGGTGAGTATTTGTTTCTTCCCCAATGCTGTTTCACATATTTCTGTAGTCCTCACTAAAACTTGTACTGTCTGGGAGAATTTTTCTGAAGCTAGAACTTCCAGGTCAAAGGGAATGAAGCACTTGTGGTTTTTACATCCTTGAACCACTGGCAGGTTAAAAGAAAGCCTTTTCTGGTCTGTGCTTTGTGGCAGCTTTTAAAAACTAGGTCCTCATATGATTTGTGCAAATGAATAACAGATATAAACAGTGCTGATATCAATCACATCCAAACAAAACTGAGGATAATGGGTTATCTTCTATCCCTAAAATAAAAAAAAAAGATGTATTGCTCATTGTGGTTATGGAGAACATGGAAATGCTAAAGAAATTTATGATTTTAGACCAAAAAATTACAAATAGCACAGTTGGAATGTGAAAACACTTCATGTTTGTATACCCCCTAAAGGTGAAAGAAAATTCACATCACAAGAAGAAGAAGAAAAAAAAGATTGTACACAGTTAATAATAGGTCAATTGCAAAAGTTCACATTTGACCTGGAATGGAGCATTATAAATACTATAGGAATATCTGTACACAGGATGAATCCAATATGAACTGCATTATGCCGCAAGAGAGAAGTGTGTGTTTGTTTCAGGAAGACTGAATGAATGGGTGAGTATTTGTTTCTTCCCCAATGCTGTTTCACATATTTCTGTAGTCCTCACTAAAACTTGTACTGT
Organism: Sinocyclocheilus grahami; assembly: GCF_001515645.1. Taxonomy (NCBI): domain Eukaryota; kingdom Metazoa; phylum Chordata; class Actinopteri; order Cypriniformes; family Cyprinidae; genus Sinocyclocheilus; species Sinocyclocheilus grahami. Next base: position 1,706,983 of record NW_015505462.1, read on the forward strand.
CTGGGAGAATTTTTCTGAAGCTAGAACTTCCAGGTCAAAGGGAATGAAGCACTTGTGGTTTTTACATCCTTGAACTACTGGCAGGTTAAAAGAAAGCCTTTTCTGGTCTGTGCTTTGTGGCAGCTTTTAAAAACTAGGTCCTCATATGATTTGTGCAAATGAATAACAGATATAAACAGTGCTGATATATGGGTATGGGATGATGGGTTATCTTCTATCCCTAAAATAAAAAAAAAAGATGTATTGCTCATTGTGGTTATGGAGAACATGGAAATGCTAAAGAAATTTATGATTTTAGACCAAAAAAAGACTATAGAAGTTTACCGTTTTGTTTTGTTTGTATGTTGTTCCATATGTTTTTAACTTGAATCTGTGCTGGTATGTGTGTGTGTGTGTGTGTGGGGGATATTATTATTTGAGTCTTTATTGAAGCAGCAAAACGAACTGTTTTGTTCAGCTAAAAATAGCTGGACGGAGTGGACGCAGATGAAACCGGAAGCCAGACCCATATAATTTACAAATGGCCGCGCCCATTTTTACGACAAGAAAAAGGTGGATAGAAGTTTACCGTTTTGTTTTGTTTGTATGTTGTTCCATATGTTTTTAACTTGAATCTGTGCTGGTATGTGTGTGTGTGTGGTCAAAACTGAAAAACATTACTTAGTGCACCTTTAAAAAATATTGTTGGAGTGACCTGCTAGAGAAAGGACATAGTAATCAACCTGCACTAGGAAATTATATTCCACAATGATGCATTTCAGGTAATTTAGCAGAATGAAAATATGTCATGTTACTGATTGATTCATTCACCGGTTACCTGAAAACCATTTTCCCCCATGGTCCATATGTTTTTAACTTGAATCTGTGCTGGTATGTGTGTGTGTGTGTGTGTGGGGGATATTATTATTTGAGTCTTTATTGTGTGAGGCCAGAAGACCTGAGATTATGTACCAATGCAAGTTTGTGTGTATGTAAATGTGTGTGATCTGAAATGAATATAAGTGTTGCAATGTGTTTTAATTGCTTTGTTCACTTAAGTGCAATATGATATGAAAAACAACCCCTTATGGGAAATGCAGATGTTAATAAGTATGCACATTTAGCTGTTTTGGCCTGTATTACTTTTGATTTAGCCTTAATATTATTAATTTCATTCATATTCACATAAAGTACAATATGATTTTATTAAAAAAAGTGATGCTCAAATATTATATATTTCTCTAAATGTTTTAATTATATTGACCCAGGGGGTGAAGCATTACGTTTTTTCATGCTATGTATTTCACATGGAATTAAATTAAGTTTTAGTTTTGCTCAAAGGTCTGGCATCACTTGTTTACAGGTGCCATGTGGTGTGATATTTTGTATCTAATGTAATTGTGTTTTTACAAAAAGTGTGGCTTAAGTGTCCAAATACGTTTGGGGGCCAGAGTGGGAAAAATCAAAGGTGCTATAGTCTCTTTTTGTGATTCAACCACTAGAGGGCAGAGAAACTCCACCAATGTTTTAATGTTACCCATTCTTTACACAGGGTTAAGAATGCTGTAAACGTGTGAACCCTTTGAAAATGTCTGCATTTCTGCATTGATTGCTCATAAAATGTGTTCTGATATTAATTTAAATCAGACTAAACTAAAAACACGAACAACTGTACTTTTCACATTTTTACTGAATAATTGTATTTCAAAAGCTTTACAGTCTATTGAAGTATTTACCTTAAAAAGTTATAAACCTAAACAAATTGTGCTTCTGGCATGTTTAAAATGATGTCCACTCACATGAGATGAAAAATCAGTTTTATTCTGTACAATGGTGGTCCCCACTCCTGACCAACTGAACACTTACTTTACCACAGTACTATTTGTTGTAGATTAAGTTAATCATGGTGACAAATACACGTGATTTTTGTGGTATTTCTAAAATAGAGCTGGTAACTGAAAAACTCAAAACTGAAAAACATTACTTAGTGCACCTTTAAAAAATATTGTTGGAGTGACCTGCTAGAGAAAGGTCATAGTAATCAACCTGCACTAGGAAATTATATTCCACAATGATGCATTTCAGGTAATTTAGCAGAATGAAAAGATGTCATGTTACTGATTGGTTCATTCACCGGTTACCTGAAAACCATTTTCCCCCATGGTCTGCAATGACATATCTTGATTGTGTCCTCGGTGACAGAAATTGTGTAATGCAATTGTCAGAAATATTTCCATTAAACGTTTTTAATGTCTTTGTTACTCACGCGTGAGGGGGGAGGGGGGCGGGTATCTGAGTAAAAAAGGCACCTGACATTGTTTTTGACTTTTTTTTTGTGATTGTAAATGTTTTGTTATGCCTACAACAATGTCAATAATTAACCTGCAGTATTAACAGATGAACTTTGCCATTGTTATTTCTGTGCAAGTTTCCTTTAACCATCACCATATGCACAGGAGACACAATAGAGCTGTTTAGTCACAAGGTCAATTAGCTAATTAGGCAAACATTTCTTTAGGAATATTTATATGGCATTTTTGTTTTATTGGTAAGGTCAGTGTTAACATTTACATTTCATTTTACAACATAAGTTAAATATATAGATAGGAATTTCGAAACTATTGTGTGCTTTAAAAGAACATTGTTGCTAAATCCAAACTACAAGAAGGAAATTTGTTTGACTGTCTAGTGTGTGCTTGACTGGACAATCTAATTTTGCACCTTGCTTGCAACTTAAGTTTAAATCACAGTTTCTAAATTCCTGTTTGATATTTTTATTTTAGTAATCAATGAAAACCAGTATTCTACTGTACAGTACAAACTATTTGTCATCCATACTAATCTCTTCAAAAAATGCAATGATATTACCATAGTAGAAGCATAAGTCCAAACATGGCAATACCATTGCATGCCTATAGTGGAGGAGATTTTAATTCTCTTGATCTCAGTGACTCAAATCCTTTGAAAAAGATTCAGTCAGTGGCGCTAAAAGGATTAGTTCACACAAAAATAAAAATTTGCCCATAAATTTCTCACCCTCAAGTCATCCTAGGTGTATATGACTTTCCTCTTTCAGACAAATCCAGTCGGAGTTATATTAAAAATAGTCTTTGATAGTGCACCTTTAAAAAATATTGTTGGAGTGACCTGCTAGAGAAAGGTCATAGTAATCAACCTGCACTAGGAAATTATATTCCACAATGATGCATTTCAGGTAATTTAGCAGAATGAAAAGATGTCATGTTACTGATTGGTTCATTCACCGGTTACCTGAAAACCATTTTCCCCCATGGTCTGCAATGACATATCTTGATTGTGTCCTCGGTGACAGAAATTGTGTAATGCAATTGTCAGAAATATTTCCATTAAACGTTTTTAATGTCTTTGTTACTCACGCGTGAGGGGGGAGGGGGGCGGGTATCTGAGTAAAAAAGGCACCTGACATTGTTTTTGACTTTTTTTTTGTGATTGTAAATGTTTTGTTATGCCTACAACAATGTCAATAATTAACCTGCAGTATTAACAGATGAACTTTGCCATTGTTATTTCTGTGCAAGTTTCCTTTAACCATCACCATATGCACAGGAGACACAATAGAGCTGTTTAGTCACAAGGTCAATTAGCTAATTAGGCAAACATTTCTTTAGGAATATTTATATGGCATTTTTGTTTTATTGGTAAGGTCAGTGTTAACATTTACATTTCATTTTACAACATAAGTTAAATATATAGATAGGAATTTCGAAACTATTGTGTGCTTTAAAAGAACATTGTTGCTAAATCCAAACTACAAGAAGGAAATTTGTTTGACTGTCTAGTGTGTGCTTGACTGGACAATCTAATTTTGCACCTTGCTTGCAACTTAAGTTTAAATCACAGTTTCTAAATTCCTGTTTGATATTTTTATTTTAGTAATCAATGAAAACCAGTATTCTACTGTACAGTACAAACTATTTGTCATCCATACTAATCTCTTCAAAAAATGCAATGATATTACCATAGTAGAAGCATAAGTCCAAACATGGCAATACCATTGCATGCCTATAGTGGAGGAGATTTTAATTCTCTTGATCTCAGTGACTCAAATCCTTTGAAAAAGATTCAGTCAGTGGCGCTAAAAGGATTAGTTCACACAAAAATAAAAATTTGCCCATAAATTTCTCACCCTCAAGTCATCCTAGGTGTATATGACTTTCCTCTTTCAGACAAATCCAGTCGGAGTTATATTAAAAATAGTCTTTGAACAAAGGTCTTCTGTAGCGAATCGATGCGCATGCGCCAGTGAGTCTCGTGAAAACCAACATTTGTTTACAAGAGCAAAGAGTTTCCTTACTTTAGCAAAGGAAAACCAGTCTCCTCTTGGCTTATATCGAAATCCTCCGACATTCTTCTTTACAAATCCTCGTTTTGTACTTCTAATTAGTGACCGTTGTTTTGTTTTGATCTCTCCCCTGCGCTTCTAGGTGTATATGACTTTCCTCTTTCAGACAAATCCAGTCGGAGTTATATTAAAAATAGTCTTTGATCTTTCAAACTGTTTATTGGTAGTCAGCAGGTGTTGCAGTGCATCAGTCCAAAAGAAGTTAAATAAAAATCGCTCATCCATAAAAACAGTGTCTCACACGGCTCCGGGGGGGGGGGCTTGAACAAAGGTCTTCTGTAGCGAATCGATGCGCATGTGCCAGTGAGTCTCGTGAAAACCAACATTTGTTTACAAGAGCAAAGAGTTTCCTTACTTTAGCAAAGGAAAACCAGTCTCCTCTTGGCTTATATCGAAATCCTCCGACATTCTTCTTTACAAATCCTCGTTTTGTACTTCTAATTAGTGACCGTTGTTTTGTTTTGATCTCTCCCCTGCGCTTCCGCATGCGTCACTTCTGAGTGCATGCGCAAAGCCGACCTCATACGTCATCCGCCTGGAGCGGCTTCTAGTGTACAACAGTGAGCGCAAGCTACATTAAAGTGATTATTACGTTTTGAATATGGATATTTTTCTTATAAAAACGCATCGATTCGCTACAGGAGGACTTTTGTTCACCCCCCGGAGCCATGTGAAATACTTTTTTTTTTTATGGATGGGTGCTTTTTATTTAACTTCTTTTGGACTGATGCATGCAACACCCACTGAGTGCCATTAAACAGCTTGAAAGATCAAAGACAATTTTTAATATGACTCCGACTGGATTCGTCTGAAAGAAGAAAGTCATGTACAGCTAGGATGACTTGAGGGTGAGTAATTTAGGGACAAATTTTCATTTTTGGGTGAACTAACCCTTTAATGCAGGTTGCATGTGAGTGGGTACAAAAGAGGTTAACTACAAATGAATAATTGAGTCAACACAATTGATATGATGAACTGAACAAACAATATTGATTAGCAGATGCTTGTGTATAAAGGATGTGCTTTGTTCATTTCCAAACCAATTGTTCTTTTATGTATGTAGTCTTCTAATTTCTTCTAATTTAAGATGGTTTTGACAGTCCTCACAAACATTACAATGGAGCAACACATCTTAACATCAGACAGCTATGTTCACTGTTCATTGTTAAGTGTTTCAAGTAAAACATACATAAATATTTTTGTAACTTTAAATAAAAAAAATTCTTGGGGTCTGTTATGTATTTATGTACACATTTTAATAATTTAGATATTTATTTAACAATTAATATGTAACAATTTAATAGTTTTTATATGTTACTTATTAATTGTTGGACAGTAATATATATTTTCAAAATTTTTTCATAATATTTACAGTACAAGATAAACAAAGCAGCAGCAATACAGTAGTTAAAATGCTATTATCCACTATTTTACATTTTGTACAAGTCTATGTAAAATTATTCCAGTATTAATATCAATATATACATAAAGTTCAAAGTTTGGGGTCAGTAAGATTTTTCTTTTCAAAGAAATTAATCCTTTTTTCAAGCAAGGATGCATTAAATTGATAGGAAGTGACAGTAAACACATGTATAATGTTACTAAAGATTTTCATTTTAAATAAAAGCTGTTCTTTTGAAAATCTTATTCATCAAAGAAAAAATATATTATGGTTTCCACACAAATATTAAGTAGGACAACTGTTTTCAACATTGGTAATAAGAAAAAAGGTTTCCAATATTAAAATGATTTTAAAGGATCATGTGACTGAACACTGAACCTCAGCTTTACCATGACAGGAATAAATTACAAGTTTTTACATTTCCACATTATGGCTGTTTTTATCAAAAAGAGGCAGCCTTGGTGAGCATAAAAGACTTGATTCAAAAAGCATTAAAAAATCTCACCAACCCCAAACATTTTTATAGTGTGTTTATATATTACATACACAGTATGCACACACTTCATAATATATAGACACTTAACGTATCAGATCTTCAGAATGTCTGTTTTTGACATGTTTGGAGAGTGGATTACCGATATTGTGCTGCTTGTGTGCTCCTTCCCATGCACAAAGCTCCAGAAAGCCTGTTGAAACTTGTCTCCTGCCAATGTATAAAGTGCTAGGTTGAAGAAGGTGTTGAGGCCAGCCAGGGGTCGTGACAATATGTAGGCTGCATGGATGCCTCTCCTCTGCATGCATGACACATCAGTTCTGCGCAGGCTATGCACCCTCAGTAAACGCATGATATGATATGGCAAGAAGCACAGCACAAACACAACCAGAATCAGAATGGAAAGCATGCGAACTCTGGAACGACTCGGCCTGTTTCTGGATACGCTGTTGCCCAGAGAGCCTGCAATGTGCGTGTAGCTCCAGCACACCACGAGCAATGGCAATACATATCCAAACACTGTGAGTATCCAACCGTACCACCACACCACCTGTGGATCATTACTGGCGAAATCAAGGCATTTTGTCAAGTTGTCCTTCTGTTGTACTGTAATCATCCCCAGCATCGGGCCAATTTCCACCAGGGAAACGGCCCAGACTGCCAGACAAGCCAAAGTGCCCCATATTTTCCTCCGAATCTCAGCAGCCTTCAGTGGGTACACCACTGCAATGTAACGGAAGAGGCTGAGGCAGGTTAGGAAGAGGATACTGCCGTAGAGGTTGTAGTAGAAGCAAAAGCGGATGCAACGGCACATGAACTCTCCAAAGGTCCAGTTTCTGGTAATGTAAAACTGGACCAGCACAGGTAAACTCAATGCATACAGCAAATCAGCTACTGCCAGATTCACCATTATAATGCTGCTGCTCTTCCAGGGCCTTAGTTTTGCCAGGTAAATGACAATTGCCAGTAAGTTTCCCATAAGTCCAACTAAAGAAATGATGCTGTACATCACTGGCAGATAATAAGTCTTAATGTAGTCATCAATAGGAAGACAGTCAGTTGAATTATTTTCCAGACCTGCCATTGCTTTCTGTTGCTTCTCAAAAACAAATACAAAAAGTGACAGTGTTTTTACTTCATCTTTTTTTACACTGAAAATAACAGAAATTATCTTAGAATAATAAATTTAGCCATATATATATATATATCAATTACCATGGTACATTGATGGATTCAGATGGTAGTATAGATTGATATATTATGTTTTGGATATTTAATGATTATCCACATGACACTTGAAATATATATACTGTAATATATATATATATATATATTTACAGTGCACAGCATAAATGAGTACACCCCCTCTGAATAAATATAAAATATGTATTTTCTTAATGATCACTAATATAATTCATGGAAGGATGGCAAAATTGAAACATATTAAACATATACTTAATAAAAACAACAAAATATATGCCAATATTTTCTGTAAGATAAGTCAATTAGCCAATTTTGTTTAAATGAAGGATTGCAGAAATGAGTACAGCCTAGATTTCATTCAGAAAATGTATAAAATTCTAGTACTTAGTATGTCCTCCAGAACTTAAAGTATACTGCTCTGACCCTTCTTGGCACTGAGTGTACAAGTTCATGACAAATGTTCACATATGTCCTGTTTAACTCCTGGAGGATGACCTCCTTAAATGCTCTGATCTTTAATGGGGAGTGTTGCTCAGCTCGTCTCTACAGAATCTCTCACAGCAGCTCAAGAGTGTTAAGATTGAGGGAAATACATGTCCATTGAAGGATTTTCACCTTGGGAGAACGAATATCTTCATTGTCATGCTGAAAAAATGCCCAATAATGCAGGGAATAAGGGGAG